>NC_052401.1:14188413-14488413 GCF_009389715.1 Phoenix dactylifera | reverse complement strand
ATGTTGTACTAATGAATTTAATCTAGTGTTTCAGACAAATATATGTGAATTTATGTTTAAGTGCGTCGAGCCTTGGTTCAAAGTAATTTGGCTAAGTGTTGAACTCAATTGAACCAAAGTCTGAAGCTCGAGTCGACTCCGGAAGATTACGAGTCGACTTTAAGTGTTTCAGAGGTTCTGGCACAAGCTCGAGTCGACTCCGATATACTACGAGTCGACTCCGACTGAGAATAGACAGAAGGACAGAAAGATGAATTTCAGACCCTATCACCGAGTCGACTTCGAAGATTTCGAGTCGACTCCGATGCTTGCCGAGTCGACTCCCGACAGTTCCGAGTCGACTCCAAAGGGTAATAGAAGAAAGACAGAACGATATTTTTTAGACCCTATTACCGAGTCGACTCTAGAAGGTTACGAATCGACTCTGAAGTTTGGCGAGTTGACTCCCAGTTATGTCCGAATCGACTCCTAGAGGAAAGCAAGTCTGAAAGGCAGAGAACCAACTTCGGAGACCCTGTGATCGAGTCGACTCCAAGTGCTCCAGAGTCGACTCCCAAGTCAGCCGAGTCGACCCCAACAAGGTCCGAGTTGACTCCGAGGCAGTTCAGATCAACAGACAGAGGATCGGCTTTTCGGACTCTGAGAGCCGAGTCGACTTCAAGAGAACCCGAGTCGACTCGAGAGAGAAAAGCAGATAAATGGATTTCTGGAATCCTGAAAACGAGCCGACTCCTAAGTGTCTGAGTCATCTCCAGATGTTGGTGAGTCGACTCCAGTTTGGTCCGAGTCGACTCCAGAATGGGACAAGCACTTTAATTCAAATTCTGAACAGTGGGCAAGTCGTCTCCTATAAAGGGCGAGTCGACTCCAGTAATAGCCGAGTCGATTTCAGATCGCACGAGTTGACTCTGATCGCAACGGACACATTGTCAGGATGTGCAGACTGGATAGAATGGCTCCAAATCTGTTCCTAACGGCTAGTTTTCGAAAGGAACCCCTTAAATAGCCACAGTGAACAGTAGCAGACAACAAGAGAGCTATTCCATTCAAGTAAAAAGGAATTTTCACCTACCAAGAGCTTCTCAAGAGAAAATACAAGCAAAAGAAGGAAGAAGTGCATTCAAGGCAATTCGACCAGTACTTCCTTCGCATTCAAGGCTCTCCTGCTGTCCTCAAATCTTCGGCTCTTTCAGAGGAGACGCAGAAATCGAGAAGCCCCTACTTCTTAATCCAAAATCTGTTTGAGGACTTCTAACTTTACTTTGCGTTTATTGTTTTCACATCTGCTTGTTTAGAAGCTTTCTCTGTAAAATCCCAAACTCTATTTTTCTTACTTGATTCAATCAGAAAATTGAATCAAGGGTTGTAAGGTTTGTTGGTGAGCCAAATATAAAACCAATGGTGTAAGGTTTTGGTTGGTGAACTGGAGAAAACCAACTGGGTTTGATTGTGAACCCGAAAAAATAATTGGGTGGTTCTAGTCGGTGAGCCTGGAAAAACTGACCGAGTTCGTTGTAATCTCGGAAAAACAACAAGTTAGGTTGTGAGCTTGTAAAACAACCGGCTGTAATCCTAGGGATTATAGTGAAAACCCAAGTGCGGCTTGGGGAGTGGACGTAGGAGCAAGAGTTGGCTCCGAATCACTAGTTTGTATTGGCTGCTATCTCCTTTTCTCTTTATACTCACTTCATCTAGTAAATTAACTAATTTGCTTGCAATAGATTTAGTTAATTACTTATCATAGTTTCTAATTGGTCATAATTAATTAAAACCCAATTCACCCCCCCCCCTCTTGGGTTGTCTTCTTGGGCAACAAATGGTATCAGAGCAGGTGCTCTTATATTAAAAGAGTAAAAGATTAAAATGACAACCCCTTTTGGATCTTCTCTTAGTGAGGGGCAATCCACCAATAGGCCTCCATTCTTCAATGGAACTAACTACACCTATTGGAAGGCTAGAATGAGGATATTTATCCAAGCCCAAGACTATGATGTTTGGAGCATCATAGTTAATGGACCATATATTCCTTCTATCTATGTAGATAAAATTGTTATACCCAAGCTTGAAAAAGATTGGGATGATAGTGATAGAAGGAAGGCACAACTGAATGCCAAAGCAATGAATGTACTTTATTATGCCTTAGACCATAATGAATTCAATAGAATCTTTACTTGCAATTCTGCAAAAGAGATATGGGATAGACTTGAAGTGACCCACGAGGGCACGAATTAAGTCAAGGAATCTAAAATAAACATGCTAGTTCATAAGTATGAACTATTTAAAATGGAATCTAATGAAACCATCACTTGCATGTTCACTAGATTTACTGATATTGTCAACGGCTTAAAAAGCCTTGGCAAAAGTTATACTAACAGTGACCTTGTCAGAAAAATTCTTCGATCTTTACCAAGGTCATGGGAAGCTAAGGTAACGGCGATCCAAAAAGCTAAAGACTTGAACAAACTGCCACTCAAGGAGCTCCTTAGATCTTTGATGATACATGAGCTCACAATGAAGCAACACAGTTAAGAAGATTCCTCCCACAAGAAAAAGGTAATTGCCCTTAAGTCTACTTCTTCTAACAAGGATCCCTCTTGCAGTAGCAGCAGTAAAAAAGCTCGAGTCGACTCCGGTACACTACGAATCGATTCCGACTGAGAACAGACAAAAGGACAGAAAGATGAATTTCAGACACTGTCACCGAGTCGACTCCGAAGATTTTGAGTCGACTCCGATGCTTACCGAGTCGACTTCCGACGGTTCCGAGTCGACTCCAAAGGGTAACAGAAGAAAGACAGAACGATATTTTTTAGACCCTGTTACCGAGTCGACTCCAGAAGGTTACGAGTCAACTCCAAAGTTTGGCGAGTCGACTCCCAATTATGTCCGAGTCGACTCCCAGAGGAAAGCAAGTCTGAAAGGCAGAGAACCAACTTCGGAGACTCTATGAACGAGTCGACTCCAAGTGCTCTAGAGTCGACTCCCAAGTCAACCGAGTCGACCCTAACAAGGTCCGAGTCGACTCCGAGGCAATTCAGATCAACAGACAGAGGATCGGCTTTTCGGACTCTGAGAGCCGAGTCGACTTCAAGAGAACCCGAGTCGACTCGAGAGAGAAAAGCAGATAAATTGGTTTCTGGAATCCTGAGAACGAGCCGACTCCTAAGTATCTGAGTCATCTCCAGATGTTGGCGAGTCGACTCCAGTTTGGTCCGAGTCGACTCCAGAACGGGACAAGCACTTTAATTCAAATCCTGAACAGTGGGTGAGTCGTCTCCTATAAAGGGCGAGTCGACTCCAGTAACAGCCGAGTCGACTCCGATCCCAATGGACACATTGTCAGGATGTGCAGACTGGACAGAATGGCTCCAAATCTGTTCCTAACGGCTAGTTTTCGAAAGGAACCCCTTAAATAGCCACAGTGAACAGTAGCAGACAACAAGAGAGCTATTCCATTCAAATAAAAAGGCATTTCCACCTACCAAGAGCTTCTCAAGAGAAAATACGAGCAAAAGAAGGAAGAAGTGTATTCAAGGCAATTCGACCAGTACTTCCTTCGCATTCAAGGCTCTCCTGCTGTCCTCAAATCTTCAGCTCTTTCAAAGGAGACCCAGAAATCGAGAAGCCCCTACTTCCCAATCCAAAATCTATTTGAGGGCTTCTAACTTTACTTTGCATTTATTGTTTTCACATATGCTTGTTTTGAAGCTTTCTCTGTGAAATCCCAAACTCTATTTTTCTTACTTGATTCAATCAGGAGATTGAATCAAGGGTTGTAAGGTTTGTTGGTGAGCCAAATATAAAACCAACGGTGTAAGGTTTTGGTTGGTGAACTGGAGAAACCAACTGGGTTTGATTGTGAACCTGGAAAAACAATTGGGTGGTTCTAGTCGGTGAGCCTGTAAAAACCGACCGAGTTCGTTGTAATCTCGGAAAAACAACAAGTTAGGTTATGAGCTTGTAAAACAATCGGCTGTAATCCTAGGAATTATAGTGAAAACCCAAGTGCGGCTTGGGGAGTGGACGTAGGAGCAAGAGTTGACTCCGAACCACTATAAACTTGTTTGTGTTTGTATTGGCTGCTGTCTCCTTTTCTCTCTACACTCACTTCATCTAGTAAATTAACTAATTTGCTTGCAATAGATTTAGTTAATTACTTATCATAGTTTCTAATTGGTCATAATTAATTAAAACCCAATTCACCCCCCCTCTTGGGTTGTCTTCTTGGGCAACACATACTCATTAGGTATGACCCACCCGCTTTAGCAAAAAAAATAAAAAAAAAAAAGGAATGTAGTGTCAGATCTAGGTATGAGACATCTAGGATCTTTTGATATAGATTATATTCATTTACGATAGATGTTTGTAAAAGAATCCCACGATAAATTTTGTAGCACAATAATATCTAAAATCATCTTTAAAAAACTTGTATGTAAATGAAGAGAAAGTATCTAAAATTCTAATATCAGGTGGTATGCATCTTGCTTATAAGCTCAATTAGGCATTTGTTTGGAATCTAAAACCATGAAAAGGGAGAGTTTCCTCTAAATTGGTTGAGAACACTAGATTAGGTTAACTGGAATTATATGATGCAGCCTCATAACTCCTTTTCTTTTAATTTTATATTTACTTCAATATCTAAGGGCCCAATTAGTAGCCATTTGTCATTGTTGTCGCAAGTAAAATATCCTTTACACTATTTTTGGTGTTTCATAGCATATTTAATAAATTGAAGTTTATCAATTTTTCAAAATAAAGATATATGGGCAAATAATAAATAGAAATAAAAGTAACGAACATTAATGACGCAAGTAAGGAACCCATAGAATTTCTTAACCTACAAGAGATCAAAGTGGCACATAAAAAAAACTAAAAGAAGAATATTGAACTAGAAGCTAGAACTAGAACTAGAAGCAAGAGAAATTAAAATTAAAAGGGATAACTAGAAGGCCTCGGACCTTGCCTTTGCGGTTGAACCTCAAGCTTTATACCTTTGATCTTCATAGGAAGTGATAAAAGATGCTTGGCTTTTCACCAATGTCTCTTCCCAAACTTGCTCTTGCACCAAGAGCTCTTGAGCAGCCTTACGACATACAAGAACTAAGAAAAATCTCAAAAACAATTATATTGTATATTATATGATTAATTGATCTAAACTGAGTGTATGGGGGTTATTAACGTGAGAGATTTTTTAAAGCCAACATATCTTTTCTAATTCTCGTAGGACACAATTTACTTTAAAAAGCAAAAAAATAATATTAAAAAATTAATAACAAAAAAATTATAAGTCTTGTTGGACTTCTAACTCTTCTAACATGAGTTTCTAAAAGGAAAAAACAAAAAAAAATAGGTAAATTTAACAAAAAATACATTTATAAATGATTACATTGTGTAATGATATTTTCATAAATATCTAAAACTTGGTCAACACTAATGTGTCTTCAATAAATCAGCTCATCTCCCTCATTCACATCCCTGTTTTGGGAGATTCAAGATGCTTTAAAAGGCTTACTTGACATGGATATCATGGAAATGGTCTCACCTAAAATTTTGACCATAATGATACTAGTGAAGCCTCTTTTTGAACAAACATGCACTGGACTGCTCTTTTGAGTTCAATTACATAACCTTCAAAATTTAAATCTATTGAATACTTATCAATCAAATGTCACCTTGCATCCTGTTTTAGAATCATATTAGAGGTCTGGTGGGCATCCAAAGTATGTCTCATCCCAGTAGTAGGTCTTAGCATGAATCTCAAAAAATTGGAATTCAAGCCTATTCAAACACAACTTGGTGTAGCCGTGAAGTTCTCTTGATCTTTAATGGTATTCCATCACTCTTGTTACCGAATACTTGGAATCCTGGTCTAGGCATGTGGCAAATAGGGGATCTTTAACTATATAAATTCTCTTTTTGGCTTAAAGATTCAACTGCTAATGAAATATCATGAGATAAAGTGCGATGACCTTCAAATTTGTCCATAGAGAGTTGAATCAACATAGTGTTTACACACTCATTCTCCTTCTACAAATTTGACACCTTTTTTGTAGATTCACTTGATTCATTTTCTTTAGTATCCAAGACAAAAATATATGTTTCATTGATGAAGTTGGCTAATGTTGTGATTATTGGGCATAAAAATTAATCTATCCGGCTTACCAATTAACAATTACTCTCTTTCTGGCATTTCACCAAACACATCACAGGCATGAAAAGACAAGCACAAAGATAACAGATTTACATGGTTCGGCAGCAAGTGCCTACATCCACGGGGAGGAGGAGCAATCCACTATGTCAATCTTTCCAATAGGGTACAAACAAAGATACATAAAAGTCCAAAATATGGACTGCCAAATGATCACAATAGGAGGCAAAAATAAACCAAATATAAGGCAAAATAACCGATCGGATCAACTCTTCTGCAGCCACAATGACAGATCAAAAGTGTAGTATGCAAAGCAACCTTTCTACGGCTCCAATGGTAGATCAAATGAATATCAAAATCTTACCTTCCCTTATTACATATGCTATGAACAGCAAAGAAGAAAGAGGCTCACGGAAACAAGGAAGTCACAGGAAGAAGCCACGGCTGAAGAAGGGAAGAAGGAAGAAGGCCTCTAGCGAGCGGTAGATAAAGAAAACTCAAGCCTGATGTTGCAGGGAGACCGAGAGCGCACGGGAGGATGAAGAGGATGGAGTGTGGCGGCTGAATCCCCCTTTCACCCTAAAACAAAACAAAACCCTTCATCCCACCGAATAAAAGAATGGTTGCCTTATATATATAATGGGATATCAATCTTGCAAATAAGTCCCTCTCAAAACTACTGTTGCTGGAAATTGGACCCGGAGGCGGCCGTCGACTGAGAAGGTGGAGCTCCGGTGAAAGTCAGTGGGTGGCGTTCCGTCGGCAGGTGGCGTCCTCCGTGGGGCCTGCAAAAAGTCGGTGGTCGGGATTTCCGGCGCCGCCCTCCGATGCCTAAGTCAGAGGGGGTAAAGATATATGGAGAAAAATATGTCCAGAGTTTCAGCGTCCAGCCCCCTCTAAGGTGGGAGGGTTTTTTTTTTTATAGAGGGGTACTGAATTACCTGTGATGTGACAGGGCGGAGCTGCCGTGTGATTGAGCATGTCGCATGAGTTAATGCAGGATCGTGTGAATTAATGCCTTGCCGTAGGAGATTAGGCCGAGGCCAAGGAGTTGTCATGGCTGATCAGACGCAGCCGAGCAGATTTGCCGTGGAGGGCTTGAGATCCGTAGATAGCAGGGGTCATGCGTATTAATCATTGAGTAAGCTGGAGGTCTGCAGAGACCATACGTATTAATTATTGAGTGAGCTGGAGGTCTGCAGAGACCATGCGCATTAATTGTTGAGTAAGCCGGAGGTCTGCAGAGACTATACACATTAATTGTTGAGTGAGCCGGAGGTTTGTAGAGACCATGCGCATTAATTATTGGCGGCGGTGGTAGGGGATGGTCTCTGGGCGAGCTGCAGAAAGATGTGACCGCAGCGGGTGGATGGTGAGGTCGGGCTTCTGAGGTCGAGAGCTCCCAGGTCGGGTACCCAGTTGAGCGCTTTGAGGTCGAGCGTCCGAGGTCGGGCGCCCGGTCACGTGCTGGTGATGTGCTCACGTGCTTTGGGGTGACTTGTATTTCCTCCAACACTACCCCCCGACTTCCGAGTTCGGGCTGCTCGCGAGCTCGGACGTGGGAAGTAGTTGCCTTTTATTGCAGTGGTGGGGGCCAAGGAGACTTAAATTGTGCCGGCGCTCTGCGCGCTTCGTGGTGCTTTTAATGAGAGGAGAGGAGGCGACACCCTTTTGTCCTTCGAGGTCGCCTCGTGTAGTGGGCTCATGATGGAGCTCCGGGATCCGACGGGACGCCGCCTCGATTCTGTACTCGAGGCACCAGCCCAGAATAAATGCGCTGCTTCAGCTTTCGGGGCCGACACGTGGCGCGATCTGGACGGGAGGCGGAATCCAGCTCTGCCGATCTGGGCCATTGGAAGGGCCTATATAAACCCCTCAATCTGGCCCTAAAAAGGTCTCCTTTGGCTGCTTCCCTCTTTTCCACCGTTTCTATTCTTCTATTCTTCTTTCTCAGTCGCAACAGAGCCTCCCCGGCGGTGCCCCAGAGCGATTCCCGGCGATCCCCCTCATAGGTCACCTCCCTACATTAGTTAGGGGGTTTTCTCTCTTCTTCTTCTTCTTTTGTTGTTTTTCTTCCTTCTAAAATGGGTTTTGGTCCGAGTGAGGTCGGGTCCAGTCTGTCAGGGGAGGAACTAGAGCTGGTCTGCACCCGGTTCTTTTTTCGGCCCGGGTTTCATCTCGAAATTGCGGGGCCGGAGGACTGGGTGACGCGACACCCCCAGGTCGGATCGGAGTGCATGTCGAGATATTCTGGGCTGGCCTGCGGTTCCCCCTTCATGAGTTCGTGAACGACTTGCTGGTGGAGTAGCAACTCGTCCCAGCACAGCTCGCTCCAAACTCGTGGAGGATTATTGTCGGGTTTTTGTCCCTTTGCCTTGCGCATGGGATCCCGACTTTGGTGAGCGTCTTCTGCCTGTGTTTCTTATTGAAGACAAACCCGGAGGACGGAGAGTGGTTGTACTTCGCCTTTCGGGACGGTATGTTACTTTTTCGAGGTCCCCCTTCCTCTATCCATGAGTGGAAGGGGAGATTTTTCATTTTTGTGTCCGAGGTGTCGTAGGGATTCGACCCGAGGTGGGGGCACCCCCGGCTGAAGGCCCTCAACAAGCTCTCCGAGCTCACGGCGGACGAGCAGAGGATTCTTGACGCTCTGCGGGGCCTTGGGAAGGACATCAGCCTGACCGACCTCCTAAGAGAGGAGGCCTTGGTGAATGTCGGCCTGAGTTCGGCGCGCTCCGAGGGTAAGATCAGTCGTATTGTTTTGCTTTCCGTCTTATCTTGTTTCTTCCTTTCCTTACTTGAAGTTTTTCTTCTTTTCTTTGTTTCAGATATTTCTCACATGCCGACCAGCAACAAATCTCTCTTCTCTCGTTTGAAGAGAAGGGCAGCCGAAGCTGGCGGGCTCTTCCCGAGCCCCGAAAGAAAGCCAGGCCGACTGCTACTTCCGCCCCTGCCGAGGTGAGGGGCTCCGGGGCCGGAACATCGAGGTCTGCCCGGGAGAGGGCCCCAGCCGCCGAGCGTACGAGCTCGGGTTCTGGGGGGGCGTTGGACTCGGCGCTATGTCCCGCCTCCATCTCTCAACGAGCGGGCCGGCCGGTCGTTCGTCTGCAGCGCTCGGGGCCCGAGCCGAGCAGGGGCCCCAGGGTCCCGAGCGCGTCCCGCCCGTTACCACGAGCTCGGGCAGGCCGAGTTCTTCGGGGGCCGGAGGACGTTCTGGAAGGGAGTCGGCCGACTCCGAGTCCTCGATCCGCGAGGGTAGCTCGGCCTTTCGGGATGCCGATGTCGCGCGCCCAGTATTCCGCCGCGCGATGCTCCCAGCCGACCAGGCCGAGTTCAGAACCCTCGGGCTCAAGGAGATTGTCGATCAGACATACCGTAATACTGTTCGGGTAAGCTGCCTTCTCATTTTGCTTTTTAGCTATCGGTATTCCCTTCATTTTTACTTATCATTATTTTTCCTGCAGCATGTCCACGAAATCGATACTCTGGTATTCATTGCCTCGGAATGCTAGAACGAGTCTCGGCGATTCCAAAGGCAACTGGAGTCAGCCGAGAAGAGGCTTGCGGAGTCGGAGGCCGCGTTGGCGGAAGCCATCACGCGGAGGGAGGCCACTGAGGCCGGGCGGCGAGCGATCGTCGATAAGCTCGAAAAGGAAAGGGCCACCCATACTCTGGCGAGATCGGAGCTGCGCGCCTTCGAGGCACGACTGGCTGAGGCTCGCTCTAAAGCCGCCGGCCACAAGTACGAGGGTGGAGTTCTCTGCCTGAAGGTCGAGTAGCTTGAGGCTCGAGAAAAGAGGGCACTCGAGCGAGCCGAGAATGCCATGGAGCTCTTCAAGGAGTCGGAAGAGTTCCGCGACATGCTGGAGGAGGAGACCGTGGACGGGTTCCTCTGGGGCTTCGAGAATTTTTGGAGGCAGATGGCGCGATACTGCCCCTAGCTCGACCTTTCGGGGATCCGTCCAAGATCGGGATTCGGCGCGGAGAGCGAGTTCGACCTGCCCTCGGCACTTGAGGACGAGGGGGAGGTTGCCAAGACCGAGGTCGAGGGAGAAGTTGCCGAGACCGAGGTCGGAGGGCAGGTCGCCGAGACCGAGGCCGCCGAGGCCGATCAATCGGCTCCAGTAGCTCCCGCTGGGGAGGTCGCCGGGGGAGTTCCCGAGACAGCTGGAGGAGTTTTGACCGAGCATGCCGTGGAAGGTTCCGAGCCGAGTCCCGCCGAGGGCCCCGAAGTGATCGTCGTGGATGACCCCGGCACCGATGAAGCCGCAGCCTCCTGAGATTTTGTCATCTTTTTTGCCCTTTCCTTTTGTTCTCTTTTTTTTTTGTTTTTTTTTGTAAGCTAGGTCGGCCTCCAAACTTGTTGTAGGGCCGATCTTTAATTTTGTACTTCGGCCTTCGGGCTTTTATCAATGAAAGAACTCCCTTTGTAAATTCATGTCTACTTTCCTCTTTCTCGCGTAATGGGTAAGCCTTTACTTTAATCATCTGAGTTGAATCCTTTCTGGCAAATTCCTCTAAGTATTCGAGCTCGGCTAGGCTCGTAGACTTAGGTTCGGAACGTGTTTACTAAGCTATCAAACTTAGGTCCGATAGGGATGGCATTTGGGCACCGGGTTCAGATCTTAGGAAAATTCACCAAGTCTTTGAGCTCAGCCAGGTTCGTAGACTCAAGTTCTGCAGGCTTGAATTTCAACCACATTCGCTAAGTCAAATTCTCTTCAGCGAATTTCTCTAAGTCTTGGGACTCGGCTAAGTTCGTAGACTTGGATTCTGTAGATTTAGGTTTCGACCGCGTTCGCTAGGGAAGGCTCCAAGCTGAGACTTTAGGAAAGTTCACCAAGTTTTCAAGCTTGGATTCAAATCTCGCCAGGCCCTTGAGCCTGGCCCCCGAATTTCTAAGGCACTGAACTTGGGCCTAGGACCCCAAAGGGGTTTTGTTAGGCCTTCAGATTCATCTTCTAGAATATTCGGCCAAGTTTTTGAGCTCGGCTTTTTCGGATGTAGGTTTACAAAAAGTTTTGGGGTCGGTCTCCGAGGAGACCGTGGACAAAATCGAGTTGTCGTTGGGGCCTTCACAGCTGTTGGCCTCGGGCTTGGTCGAAGTTCCAACGAGTAGAATCGGAACCTATGGTGAGTGCCTTGGCCCTTTCGAGCTCGACCAGAGTACCAATGGTCGAGGTCGTCGCTGCAGACTGGCGTCGACTTTTCGATGTTTGGGCTTGGCCGAGCCCTCATTCGGAGGGGTCTATATAGGCTAAAATGGAGATCACAAATGGGGAGAGCTTGCACGGGGTCGATGGGCCCCTGGCCCATGGTCGACTCAGAAGAGCATCCCGACCTTAGTCGGGGGAAATCCCGAGTTTGATCGGGATCTTGTCGGCGATATATGTAAATAGATGTAATGGAGCAGGTGCTAAGCGGGATGTACCTCTTGCCTCGTTGGGGTCGAGCGCCTCATGTTGAAGCAAGCCACTTCGTTCCTTGGCCAGCTTTCAGAGGCATTTTTTGGCCTGGGATCCGCTTCAGGGACACCGGCATATTGAGAGCTGTCGTCCTGGTGACGCTTTCCGAGGTCGAGGGAGTTTGGGACTCTACGGTCGACACACGAGGCATCCCGACCTTGGTCGAGGTATCGAGCATGAGGTCAAGGAAGCTTGGGCTCGCGGTCGACTTGGTGACGCTTTCCAAGGTCGGAGGAGTTTGGAACTCTATGGTCGACACACGAGGCATTCCGACCTTGGTCGAGGTATCGAGCCCGAGGTCGAGGAAGCTTGGGCTCGCTGTCGACCTGGTGACGCTTCTCGAGGTCGAGGGAGTTTGGGACTCTACGGTCGACACACGAGGCATCCCGACCTTGGTCGAGGTTTTTGAGGGAGATCGAGTCCAAGCTCAACGTTGGCGTGGCAAGGTGTTCCAGACTTGGCTGGGGCATCCGAACTCAGTCGAGCATCCGAGCTTGGTCGGGCATCCGAACTCAGTCGGGTTTTCTGAAGATCACAAATATCCCAATATCAGGAGAAGCATGGAACAATTAAGGAGAGTTATGAATAAATTGTCAGGAGAAAGAGGCAAGAGTTGCGTTTTCAAGTGTTGTGGACCCCCTGGGGGGAGCTACTAATAGTATATCTGGAAGTTCTCGAAGTTCCAACTTTGTGGGATGAGGGTCCCATCGAGAGACTTTAACTTGTATGCCCCGGGCCGCTGCACTCGGGCAATTCGGTATGGTCCTTCCAAATTCGGGGCAAGCTTTGTTCAAATCGGTGTAGTCCATGCACATGCGCCACTTCCCGTTGGATTTCATCACGAGGACTACGTAGGCGAGCCAGTCTGGATAGGAGACCTCCCGGATGAAGCCGGCTTCGAGGAGTTTGTCTACTTCCTCGGTCGCTGCTCGCTGTCGTTCCGAGGCAGAGCCCCTTTTCTTCTGTCGCACGGGCCTACAGGTCGGCTTTACCTGGAGTCGGTGAACCATGACATCAGGGTCGATCCCCGGTATGTCGGCGGGTGACCAGACGAAGACGTCCATGTTGGACTGAAGGAATTCGATCAGGCGGTCCCTTTCGAGGAAGCTTAGGCCGGAGCCGACCTGCACAGTTAGCTCTAGGCAGTTTCGTCTTAATGGAACTTGGGTAAGAAGCTCACCGGGCTCTACTCGTTCCTTGTAGGGGTCGTCCCGCACCTCCTGGGTTTCAATGGGCAGCGCTTGGTCCGACGCTTCGGTTGGCATCTCGGCCGCTTGCTTGTTCTGGCTCGGGGCTTTAGCCGGTTGCTTTGCTTCATGGGTTGTCATATAGCACTGCTTAGCTATCAGCTGGTTCCCACGGACTTCGCCTACTCCTCGGTCGGTGGGGAACCGCACGAGCAAGTGGTAAATCGAGACCACAGCTCGGAGGGCATTAAGCCCTGGTCGCCCAAGAATGGCGTTGTAGGCCGAAGGCAGATGGACCACAAGAAAGTCCGTCCTCACAGTACTTTCTCGGGGGGCGAGCCCAACTGTGATGAGAAAACTAGCCTCGCCCTCGATCGGGACCGAATCCCCGGTAAATCCGACCAGCGGAGCGTTCATTCTCTGAAGCCGGCTTTCTATCAACCCCATTTTTTGGTAGGCATGGTAGTACAAAATATTTGCCGAGCTTCTATTATCAACTAAGACACACTTTACATCAAACTTATTTAAATCATGGAGATGACCACAGCGTCATCATGAGGAGTCTCAACTCCTTCCATGTCCTCATCCGAGAATGAGATAGCTTCGGAGGTGCGCGGGCGCTTCGGAAGGATCTTTTTCTCGGTTGGCTCTTCAGCCGAGCTTTCTCCAACAATGGCATTGATGGTGCCGGCGACAGGCCTGTTGTCATTTGGATTTTTGGGCTGTGCGGCATTTTTCGCTGGCCTTTTTTCCTCATGCCGGTTCCGCACCAACCGATTGAGTACCCCGTGGCGGATAAGCGCCTCGATCTCGTCTCGAAGCTGGAAACAAACCTCCGTGTCGTGGCCGTGGTTCCGGTGGAAGCGGCAATACTTCCTAAGGTTGCGCGGGACTCCTACATCCCGCATCGGGGGCAGGGGTCGGAAGAAGTCCCGACCTTCGATCTCCATTAGAATCTCGGCCCGAGGTGCGTTGATGGGAGTGTAGTTCTCGTACCTCCCCGAGTGGATTCAAGGTTGTGGCGAGGATCTCGGTCGAGGCGGGAACCTTGGTCGAAGCCGTCCCTGCTGTCGAGGCGGGCTCCTCAGCCGAGGCAGGTTCCTATCTCGGCGGGGAGATCAGCTTCTCGGGCGGCCACGCTCCTCGCAGCGCTTCCTTTGCTTCTTTGAGGCCGGCTCGGTCGCGCCCCGCCTAGAGGCGATAGCCTCCTCGGCCTTCGCATATTTTCGAGCTTGGGCCAGCATTTCGGTAAAGTCGGCGGAAAAGCTCTTCTCGATGGAGAAGAGGAATCTGTAGGAGCGAGCCACAGTCTTTAGTGCCGATATGGCTATTGACTGGTCGAGCTCGCGGACCTCCCAAGTTGCAGCGGTAAAGCGGTCGAGGTATTCTTTGAGGGATTCTCCTTCCTTCTACTTGACGTTCAGGAGGAAATCCGATGTTCGCCGCTGGCGCCGACTGGCAGCAAAGTTGGTGGCGAACTATCTGCCGAGCTGCTCGAAAGAGGATACCGAGCTCGGCTTCTATCCAGAGAACCAAAGCCGAGCAGTTCTCCGAAGGGTAGCAGGGAAGGCTTTGCAGAGCACGGCCTCCGAGGACCCTTGCAGTGCCATGAGGGCTTGGTAACTCTCCAAGTGGTCGAGGGGGTCGGCAGTTCTGTTGTAGGGCTCCACTTGGGGCATTTTGAACCTCGGTGGGACCGGCTCGCCCTCGATCTAGCAGGAAAAGGGGGACTTGGTGGTGAACTCAAAGTCACCCTCGCGCTTTGCCTTCCTGCTATGAAGCGCTTCAATCTGGCGCTCCAGGTTCTCGACCTTCCTGTCGAGCTTTCCAGCCTGGGGGATTATCACAGTAGTCTGCTCCGACTCGTGGCAGTCTGGAGCTGACTTAGCTTCCGAATGCTGCGGCCTTTAGTCTATGCTCCCCCTTGATAGTTCTCTCGGGGAAGATGCTCGCTCTTCATTATTGGCCCTTGAGGAGCCATGAAGATTTTGGCCCTGGGGCGCCGGTCCATTTGGAGGAAGCACCGGCCGGACTGGGGCCTGGGGAGGCAGCATGGGTGGTGCTTCCACACGCTGCAGGCCTTGGACGGCAGCAGCCAAGGCTTGAACTTGTTGCATCAGGATGTCGAACTGTTCCGGCTAGACTTGGGGGGCTGGGTCTGCCGGAGGCCTTGATGGTGAGTTCTGGACAGAGTGTCCGAGACATGGCGCCGGACGCCGGGAAGCATTAGAGGCTCCTTTACTTCTCAACTTCATGGCCACAACTCGGGCCCTTCCTCTAGTGCCAACTGTTGCTGGAAATTCAACCCGGGGGCGGCCGTCGGCTGAGAAGGTGGAGCTCCGACGAGAGTCGGTGGGTGGCGTTCCGTCGGCGGGCGGCGTCCTCCGTGGGGCCTGCAAAAAGCCGGTGGCCGGGGTTTCCGGCGCCGGCCCTCTGATGCCTAAGTCGGAGGGGGCAAAGATAAATGGAGGAAAATATGTCCAGAGTTTCAGCGTCCAGCCTTCTCTAAGGTGGGAGGGTTTTTCTTTTTATAGAGGGATACTGAATTATCTGTGATGTGACGGGGCGGAGCTGCCATGTGATTGAGCATGTCGCATGAGTTAATGCAGGATTATGTGAATTAATGCCTTGCCGTAGGAGATTAGGCCGGGGCCAAGGAGTTGTCATGGCTGATCAGATGCAGCTGAGCAGATTTGCCGTGGAGGGCTTGAGATCCGTAGATAGCCGGGGTCATGCGTATTAATCATTGAGTAAGCCGGAGGTCTGCAAAGACCATATACATTAATTGTTGAGTGAGCCGGAGGTTTGCAGAGACCATGCGCATTAATTGTTGAGTAAGCCGGAGGTCTGCAGAGACCATACGCATTAATTGTTGAGTGAGCCAAAGGTCTGCAGAGACCATGCGCATTAATTATTGGCGGCGGTGGCAGGGGATGGTCTCTGGACGAGCTGCAAAAAGATGTGACCGCGGTGGGTGGATGGTGAGGTCGGGCTTTCAAGGTCGAGAGCTCCCAGGTCGGGTACCCGGTTGGGCGCTTTGAGGTCGAGCGTCCGAGGTCGGGCGCCCGGTCGAGCGTCCGAGGTCGGGCGCCTGGTCGGGCGTCCGAGGTAGGGCGCTTCCGATCACGTGCTGGTGATGTGCTCACATGCTTTGGGGGGGACTTGTATTTTCCCTAACAACTACTATTTGGAGCAAAGTCCGAAATTAACAACAATCCTCCTCCTTGCGACAAATCATGTACCCAGCATCACATATGGATTGATAAGAATAACCTCCTCCTCACCACAAGCCCGGAAGGGCATTAACAAGTGCTCACACCAATCAAGTTCAAGAAAGTCCTGAACTTAACTGCTGTGATTGGTTTAGTGAGAATATCAGCCGGATTATGAGCAGTGTAAATTTTCTAAAGCCGGACATCACCATTCTCCACCAAGTCTCTGATGAAGTGATACCTGACATCTACATGCTTAGTACATTCGTAATACATCTGATCTCTGGCAAGATGCAAAGCACTCTGACTGTCACAATTAATATCCAAACGGTCCTGCTCGAGACCCAAATCCTGTACTAACCCTCTTAACCAAATAGCTTCCTTTGCTGCCTCTATCAACGCCATATACTCTGCTTCTGTAGTAGACAAAACAACTGTAGGCTGCAAAGTAGCCTTCCAACTGACTGCACAATCAGAGAGAGTAAATACATATCCGGTTAATGATCTCCTTCTGTCCAAATCACTAGCATAATCTGAATTAGAAAATCCTATAACAGTGCAATTACTCTGTGCGGAGAATACCAATCCTAAATTAGAAGTGCCTTTCAGATATCTAAGTATCCATTTCACAGCTGACCAGTGAGCCTTTCCAGGCTTATCCATGTATCTGCTGACTACGCTTACTGCCTGTGAAATATCAGGTCGAGTGCAGACCATTGCATACATGATGCTGCCTATTGCACTTGCATATGGCACTCTGGACATATATCTCTCCTCATCCTCAGTCTGGGGATAGAGTCTGGCAGATAATTTGAAATGACTGGCAAAAGGAGTAGTGACTGGCTTGACTGTAGACATACCAAATCTATCCAAGACTTTCTTAATATATCCATGCTGAGTAAGAAAAAGTCTACCCAATTGCCTGTCACGACTGATCTCTATCCCAAGTATCTTCTTTGCCGGTCCAAGATCCTTCATCTCAAATGCAGTACTGAGCTCAGCTTTCAGATTTTGGATGATTGATATATCCTTAGCTGCTATCATCATATCATCCACATACAGCAATAAATAACAAAAGGATCCATCTGAAAACCGCTGGTGATATACGCAACTGTCATATGGAGATCTGTTGTATCCATGGTCGACCATAAACTTATCAAATTTGCGATATCACTATCTTGGAGACTGCTTGAGACCATATAATGATCTCTTGAGCAAACATATATGATCTTCCTTGTCTGGAACCTCAAAACCAGATGACTGTTGCATATAAATCTGTTCCTCTAAATCATCGTGAAGAAAAGCTGTTTTAACATCTAGCTGTTCCAGCTCTAAATCCTGAGAAACAACTAAGGCAAGCAACACACGAATAGAAGAGTGTTTAACTACAGGAGAAAATATTTTCTTATAGTCAATTCCCTCCCGTTGACAATAGCCCTTAGCTACCAACCTGGCCTTATATCTAAAATCCTAATGACTGGCTCCCTCTTTCTTCTTGAAGATCCATTTGCAGCCAATTGTCTTCTTGCCCTCTGGTAATCTAACTAATTCCCAAGTCTGATTCTTCTCTAAAGATTGTAATTCTTCAACCATAGCCATGGTCCATTGTTCAGCCTGTTGACTACTAATAGCCTCCTGATATGTGGTCGGCTCATCACCAATAGTGTCTGCAATGCTTAGAGCATAATAAACTAACCCAGCACAAGCTGAATCCTCAAAGCCATACCTTTGTGGTGTGCTGATCTAACGCCTGGGTATACGAGTGGCAATGCTCTCAATCTGATCCTGTCCTTGCATGGTAACCTCCTCCTGAGTTTGTATCTCTGCATCTGTCTACTGTTGCTGCTCATTCAGAATAAAAGTATCTTCATTTGCCTGCTGCTGCTGTGATCTGATAATCTGATCAATATTCATAACAATCCTATCCATCTGATCCTGACCCTGATCCCTCTGAGAAGAACTTGGCTGTAGCTGCCTTAAAGGAGTAGCTATCTCATGAAATGTCACATCCCTACTGACTAAAAATCCTTAGGATCCAGGCTCTGTGCACCATAGTATGTAGCCTTTTACCCCATATGCGTATCCAAGAAATATGCACTTCTTAGCCCTGGGGTCTAACTTTCTATCTCTTACATGTGCATAAGCTAGACACCCAAAAACTCTGAGCACTGAATAGTCTGCAGGTCTTCCTGTCCATATTTCTTTCGGAGTTTTCATGCCCAATGCTGATGCTGGAGATCGGTTTATAATGTAGCAGGTTGTGTGAGCGGCCTCTGCCCAAAAATCTCTAGTTAATCCAGAACTATATAGCATAGATCTGACTCTCTCAATTAGTGTGCGATTCATGCATTCTGCCACACCATTCTGTTGAGGTGTACCCACTGTGGTTCTATATCTGATAATGCTCTCTGATTTGCAAAAGTCATCAAACTCAGTAGAACAAAATTTTAATCCATTGTCAGTTTGGAAGATTTTCTACTTCCTATCAATATGCCTCTCGACCATAGCCTTCCACTTCTTGAATGTGTCAAACACATCACTCTTATTTCTGATAGTGTATATCCAGACTTTGCGGGAGTAGTCATCAATAAAAGTGAGTAAATACCTAGATCCACCCTTGGATGTAATTGGGGCAGGCCCCCATAGGTCAGAATGAATATAATCTAATATACCAGCTATCCTGTGCACGCCTGTAGAAAAGCTAACCCTGTGTTGTTTTCCGAACACACAATGCTCATAGAATCCAAGTGCACCAACCTTCTGACAACTTAGCAAACCACGTCTGCTCAGCTCCTGTAAACCTTTATCTGAGATGTGGCCCAATCTCTGATACCACAGGTGTGTCAACTACTCAATAGAAGACTGTACTGCTGAAGCCTGTCCAACTATTGTACTACCATCCAAATAGTAAAGGGTCCCACACAGTTTTCCTTTCAATAAAGTCAATACTCCTTTATTGATAGTTATTGATCCTTTACCCCATCTGCCCTCGAAACCTGCACTATCGAAAGCATGTACTGAGAGAAGGTTTCTCTTTAGTTGAGGAACATATCTGACATCGTCCAAAGTCACCACAGTGTTTGCATTAAATTTAATTTGAACTGTACCAACACTTTCCACTTTGCAAATGCCATCATCTCCAAGAAGAACGGTGCCCCCCTCACATGATCTAAAAGAAGAGAACCATTTCCTATGGGGTGTCATGTGGAAAGATGCTCCAGAGTCCACAATCCAAGTATCAGGATGACTAACACTGCAAGCAGCTGTAAATACTGCATCATTATCATTATTGTTGTAACCTGCTGATGCAACTGCAACTGTTGCCGAATCTGAGATGGTTCCTTTATCCTTTTGTTCCCTCTCTTTCTTAGACTGTCAGAGTCTACATTCTGATTTTCAGTGGCCTGGCTTCTTACAATAGTGACAGATACCTAGTCTTTTGGACCTAGACTTTGATCTGGTTTTGGATTTGCTTCTTCTTTGTCTACCTTTCTTTTGTTCATCTCTACCTCTAACTATAAGTCCTTGAGCTGGAGTCTGAACCTGATGCTGTAGCTGTACTTTCAATCTAAGCTCATTGGATAATAAAGTAGCTTCTACCTCTTCAAGACTTATTGTCTCTTTTTCATAGAGCATAGTAGTAGTAATATGCTCAAAGGACTTAGGCAATGAGTAGATCAGGATCAAAGCCTTGTCTTCTTCATCTACTTCAACACCAATATTTGCTAAATCAAGCAGAAGCTTATTATACTCATCCAAGTGATCTTTGAGTGAAGTCCCTTCTGCCATACGAAATGTGTGCAACTTTCTCCTCAAATACAGTCTATTAGTAAGGAATTTTGCCATATATAGACTCTCCAATTTTTTCCATACTCCCTTAGCTATATCAAGATCCACAACATTGCGTAGGACTTTATCACTCAAGCCCGAAAACAGAGTCCCTAGTGCTCTCTCATTAATCTCTTCTTTGACAGCCTCATTATCTTCTGGGATTGCATCCATACGCTTGAGGGCCTTTGCTACACCCTCTTTAACCAACAAGTATTTCATCCTTACCTTCCATAGTGAGAAGTCCCCTGTGCCATCAAATACAGCCACTTCATGCCTTATGGTAGTGGAATGAGAAACAGAAGCCGAATCGTTAGCCCTAGATGAATTTTGTTGCCCAACAATAGCCATAGCTCTGATACCAATTGTTGTGATTATTGGGCAAAAAAAATAATCTATCCAGCTTACCAATTAACAATTACTCTCTTTCTGGCATTTCACCAAACACATCACAGGCATGAATAGACAAGCACAAAGATAACAGATTTACGTGGTTCGGCAGCAAGTGCCTACATCCACGGGAAGGAGGAGCAATCCACTATGTCAATCTTCCCAATAAGGTACAAACAAAGATACATAAAAGCCCAAAATATGGACTGCCAAATGATCACAATAGGAGGCAAAAATAAACCAAATATAAGGTAAAATAACCGATTGGATCAACCTTTCTGCAGCCACAATGACATATCAAAAGTGTAGTATGCAAAGCAACCTTTCTACGGCTCCAATGGTAGATCAAATGAATATCAAAATCTTACCTTCCCTTGTTACATATGCTGTGAACAGCAAAGAAGAAAGAGGCTCACAAAAATAAGAAAGTCACAGGAAGAAGCCACGGCTGAAGAAGGGAAGAAGGAAGAAGGCCTCCAGCGAGCGGTAGACAAAGGAAACTCAAGCCTGATGTTGCCGGGAGACCGAGAGCGCACGGGAGGATGAAGAGGATGGAGTGCGGCGGTTGAATCCCCCTTTCACCCTAAAACAAAACAAAACCCTTCATCCCACCGAATAAAAGAATGGCTGCCTTATATATATAATGGGATATCAATCTTGCAAATAAGTCCCTCTCAAAACTACTATTTGGAGCAAAGTCCAAAATTAACAACAGCTGCAAATCACCTACTTCTTCAGTTGTGCTCATCTTGCAAGGTGTAAGGCTGGATATTCTAGGCATAGGCACTAGATTATTTGCAAGTTATTTGTCTATAGTTTATTCAACTTCACCTAGTAACCTTTTATGTTTTGAGTTATTATCATTCTTTGGAACCTTCTTTACATTATGTTTTCCTCCACCTCAATGAGTTCTCTTGTTGACCCCCTAATGGATTTTGATGAATACAAAACACTAGAGTATAATTCCATTTATCTTAACAATTTAATTGAGGAATTCATGTGATTAATTGAGAATATTGTTAAGAAATGTCTAGGCAAGTTCCCATAATTTTTATGAATTTATTGAAGAATATTTTGAGTTAAAGAAAACAGATCAGGGACAGCCGAGACGTCTCCGGATAGTTTCAGAGACGTCTCTGGCACAAACAGGAAGAACTGGGACACTTGGAGACGTCCCCGGCACCTGCCGAGTCGTCCCCGCGCTAGCGGAGTCGACTCTCTCAGTAGCGGAGTCGACTCTCTCAGTGGCGGCAGAAAGGCAATTTTCAAGAGATATGCGCGAGACGTCCCCACTGTACGCGGAGTCGTCCCCGCAAGTAAAAAGGAGACTTCCCGAGTCGTTCCCAAGATAGCGGAGACGGCTCTCTCAGGGTTTTCCAGAGAATGGTTTTTTCGGTGATAAGAAAGCGGAGTCGACCCTGAGACAGCGGAGTCGTCCCCATGCATAAAGTGCAAACAAGCCGAGACGTCCCCTGAAGGAGCGGAGTCGACTCTCTCAGGGAATTCCAGAGGACATGTTTTTCAGAGATAAAGAAGCGGAGTCGTCCCCAAAGCAGCGGAGTCGTCCCTATTCAAAAAGTACAAACAAGCCGAGACGTCCCCTTAAAGTGCCGAGTCGACCCCAGACAACGTAAAAAGTAAAATCTTGTAGCCGAGACGTCTCTCGTTGAAGCGGAGACGTCCCCGGAGCGCCTGGAACGCGACTAACAGCTTTTCAGGTTTGGTTTGAATTTCAAATCCTTTTTACTTTGTCTCTAACGGCTATATTTGCTTTTTTGGGCTATAAAAGGGACCTCTTAAGTGCTTCTCAACAACTCTTCACCAACCCAAAGCTAGATCATTCAAGAGAAAAGTAAGAAAGAAAAGTTCAAGGGAGTGAGTGCATTCAAGTGAAGAAATCAAGTGTTTTCAAGCTTCCCAAGTGATTTCAAGCTCAACCTCTCTCGTACGCTCGGGATTCAAAGCTCACACTCAACCCTACGCAGTCCACATCGGAAGAATCAACATTTCTCACGCTTCCAACGGCAAAAGGATTCTTCCGGGTTCTATTGTTCATAATTGTCATATTTGCTTTTTAGAGCTTTACTTTTCCTTTGTAAACTCTTTCATTGTGGTGCTTGTTCCAGTCAAGGGACTTGGAACAAGGGAAAGGCGTCCCAAGCCTAAGTGAAATTGGGGGTTTTAGGGTTTGTTGTGAGCCCGGTGTAAAACAACGAGTTGGGTAGTGAACTCGCAAAACTACCGTACTGTAATCTTGGATTATAGTGGAAATTCCCAAAGGTAATTTGGGGAGTGGATGTAGGAGCAGTGGAAGCTCCGAACCACTATAAAATATTGTGTTTGCGATTGACCTTTCTTATTCCTCCTTCTTTACTTTAGTGCATATATTCGTGTGTTTTATTTTTAATTAGTCAAAAGCTTTTAAAACACCCAATTCACCCCCCTCTTGGGTGACCATCTCTGGGCAACAAGTGGTATCAGAGCGGGTGCTCTGTATATTTCTTGAAAGACCTAACCGTCTTAGCCAAAGATCTAGATGGCAACACCCTTTAACAATGTTCCTGCCGAGGGGCAAGCAACCAATAGACCTCCACTCTTCAATGGGACAAATTATACCTATTGGAAGACTAGAATGAGAATCTTCATTCAAGCACAAGACTATGCCTTGTGGAGGGTTATAGTCAAGGGACCACAAGAACCATCACACATGGTTAATGGCATTCGAGTTCCCAAACCTGAGGAGGATTGGGATGAGAATGATGATAGGATGGCTCAACTTAATTCTAGAGCCATGAACTCATTATTTTGTTCTCTAGATGTAAATGAGTTCAATAGAGTCTCCACATGTACTTCCGCTAAGGAAATATGGGATAGGCTTGAAGTTACCCACGAGGGTACAAATCAAGTCAAAGAGTCTAAAGTGAACATTCTAGTTCACAAGTATGAGTTGTTTAAGATGGAACCCAATGAAACCATCACATGCATGTTTACTCGCTTTACCGATATAATTAATGGTCTAAAGAGTTTGGGTAAATCTTATACTAACCCAGAACTTGTGAGTAAAATTCTCAGGTCTTTGCCGAAAGCATGGGAAGCAAAGGTCACGGCGATCGTAGAAGCCAAAGACCTCAACACTTTGGGATTAGAACAACTACTGGGCTCATTGATGACGCATGAGCTCACAATGAAGCAACATGAAGAAGAGTTGCCGAAGAAAAGGACAATCGCACTCAAGGCTACCTCAAGTGTGTGTGAAGAAGAGAGTAGTGAGAGTGAAGAAGAAAGCCAAGATGAGGACTTGGGTTTGATAGTAAGGAAGTTTAAGAAATTCATGAGAAGAAAGAAACCTTTCCCAAGAAAGAAATTTGGAGGGAGAAATGATTGAGAAAAAGAAAAGGAAAAAGAAAGAGATCCAATCATATGCTATGATTGCAAGAGACCGGGACACGTTCGTTCCAAATGCCCTCAACAAAAGAAGTATTTTGGAAAGGAGAAGAAGAAGGCATTGAAGGCAACATGGGATGATAGTGACACATCATCCTCCGAGGAAGAGAAGGAAGAGACCGCCAATTTGTGCTTCATGGCGTTCGAAGACGACGAGGTATGTCAAAACCCAACTATAAATTTTACTTTAGAAGAATTATATGAAGCTTTTCAAGAACTTATGGGTGATTGTAGTATGTTAGGAGCAAAGAATAAAGAGTTAAAAGCCTCCAATCAAAAACTAAAGGAAGATTTTGAAAACCTATTAATTGAAAAGGAGAGCGTTAAAAATATTAACACTACTAACCTAGAAATCAAAAATTCAAAACTTAGCATTGAAAATGAAAAGGCAAAAACACTAATTAAGGAATTAAATCTAAAAGTAAAATCCCTACTCGATAATAATACCTCACTTGCACAAAATGTTGAATTCCTTAAAAAAGATAAGGAAGAACTAGTTAAAGAAAATTTGAATCTTAAGAATGAGGTACATAAGTACAAACCAATTGTTGAAAAATTCACACAAAGCTCTGAAAAATTAAATCTTATTCTTTCAAATCAAAGAGCTGTTTTCAATAAAGCCGGATTAGGATATAAAACTAACACACAACAAAAATACCTAAAGAATTTCTTTGTAAAAGCAAAAAATGTAAAAACTGAAAAACCTACATGCTTTCATTGTGGGAAGAATGGACATAAAGCCTACTCTTGTATTCAAAGAAAGATCCAAACTAACAAGAGTACATTTGTGAAAGCTAAAAACATAACTAAAGTATGGGTGCCTAAGGGAACCAACCACACTAACCACGAAGGACCCAAGAAAACTTGGGTACCTAAGAGCTTCACATGATCATTTTGCAGGTATGCCTTGCAGCCGGAAACAAAAAGAGAATGTGGTATCTTGATAGTGGTTGCTCAAGGCATATGACCGGTGACAAGAGTCTCTTCGTCACCTTGGAATCAAAAGAAGGAGGAGTAGTCACATTCAGAGATAATGCTAAAGGTCAAATCATTGGTGTTGGTAAAATCTCCATATCACCCTCCTCATTTATTGATAATGTATTGTTAGTCAATGGACTAAAACATAATTTATTAAGTATAAGTCAATTTTGTGACAAGAGATTTAAAGTATCATTTGAATCATCACTATGCATAATTAGTAGTCCAATTGATAATGAGATCATACTCACAGGACATAGGCATGGAAATGTTTACATGGTAGATCTTGATGATCTCACCATGAAGGATGGCCAATGTCTTGTAGCCATGAATCCCAAAGTCAATGAGACTAGTTGGTTATGGCATCGTAGGTTAGGGCATGCTAGCATGGATTTAATCTCAAAGGACTACCAAAAATAGACTTTGAAAAGAATAAAATTTGTGCTGCATGTCAATTAGGGAAACAAACAAGAAGTTCTTTCAAGTCTAAGAACATAGTCTCAACATCAAAACCCTTAGAACTAATTCACATGGATTTGTCTGGACCCACTAGAACTGCTAGTCTAGGGGGTAAGAAATTTGGTCTTGTAATTGTTGATGATTTTTCACGTTTTACATGGGTTTCATTTCTTGCACACAAAGATGAGTCCTTTCCCGCTTTTATCAAGTTTCATAATAGGGTTTCAAATGAACTCAATCTTAAACTAAAAGCAATTAGGAGTGATCATGGTACCGAGTTTGAAAATCAGTATTTTGAAAAATTTTGTGAAGAAAATGGTATCAATCACAACTTCTCGGCACCTAGGACACCCCAACAAAATGGGGTGGTAGAAAGGAAGAATCGCACACTAGCAGATATGGCTCGTACCATGTTGTGCGAATCGGATCTACCAAAGTATTTTTGGGCTGAAGCAATAAATACTTCATGTTATATCTTAAATCGTGCTTTAGTTAGATCCATCTTAAAGAAAACACCTTATGAGTTGATAAAAAGTAAGAAACCTAATATAAGTTATTTTCATGTTTTCGGTTGTCGATGCTTTATTTTGAACAATGAAAAGGACAATCTAAGTAAATTTAGTGCTAAATCAGATGAGGGGATCTTCTTAGGTTATTCCTCATCTAGTAGAGCATACAGGGTCTTTAACAAGAGAACTCTCGTTGTTGAAGAATCCATTCATGTTATTTTTGATGAAACTAATGGAGATTCTTCTAGAAAAGAAGAAGATGGTGATGTAGGTATACTTGAAGACCAAATGAAGGAACTCTCCACTCAAGACAAACAACATGAGGATGAGATCAAAGAAGATACAAATCAGCGAGATGAAGAAGATCAACCTCCTTCAAGAAATCAAGATCTTCCCAAAGAATGGAGGTATGCACATGGTCATCCAAAGGATCTAATCCTTGGTGATCCTTCACAAGGTATAAGAACTAGATCCTCTTTAAGAAACACTAGTAATTATCTTGCTTTCGTTTCACAAATAGAGCCTAAATCACTAGAAGAAGCTGAAAAAGATGATAATTGGATGAATGCTATGCAAGAGGAATTAAACCAATTCGAAAGAAATGAAGTTTGGACTCTAATGAAAAGACCCCCTAATGTTTCAATCATAGGCACCAAGTGGGTGTATAGAAATTGTTACGGGGGAAATAAGCCGCCATGCCCCACGTGACCGGCACGCGCGCCCAGGAAGACTACGGCTGCCCTTTGATCCAGCAATCCGACCCCGAGTCGGACATCCTCGGCTCCGCAGCCCGACCCCGAGTCGGCTGCCCTTTGATCCAGCGCTCCGACCCCGAGTCGGACGTCCTCGGCTCCGCAGCCCGACCCCGAGTCGGCTGCCCTTTGATCCAGCAATCCGACCCCGAGTCGGATATCCTCGGCTCCGCAGCCCGACCCCGAGTCGGCTGCCCCTTGATCCAGCGCTCCGACCCCGAGTCGGAGATCTCTTGATAACGACAGGCTATTCCCCAGAGGCACGCCGCGGCCTCCTGCTCCACTACTCCCTGCAACGGCTGTATCCGATGCTGCTCCACGATCTCCTGCATCAGCCGTACAAAGCGGAGCCCCACTATACCCTGACGTGGCCGTACCCGGTGCTGCTCCACGACGCCCTGTAACGGCCATGTCAGTGGCCACACCATCGTGCCCCACGATAACGAACCCCCCTGAGAGACCCCCCAGCCAGGTATATATGCGGCTGGGGGGAGAAAGGTGGGGGAGATGAGCAATATCTCCCAGAGCACTCTCTTACTTGCGATTATCACCTCTCCTCCTCCTCCAATCTCCTCTGACTTGACCGTCGGAGGGCCATCACCACCCTGGTGGTGGTGCAAGGCTTGTTTGCAGGTTTCTTGGCGGAAGGTGGAGCGCAACCAACACCAACCAAGACAACTCAGACGGAACCCCGTTCACACCGCAGTGCCAATCGTTCTCGGTTTGGACCACCAGCAACAGTTGGCGCTAGAGGAAGGGCCGAATCTTAGAACGATCGTAATGGCACGGCGAGGTGGTCGTGGAGCTTCCAATGCTTCCGGTCGCGGAGCCTCTCGCGCCTCCGGCCGAGAGGCTGCTGCGTCCCCAACGCACTCTCAGCAGCATTCCACCGCCCCTTCTCCCATTCAGACGGTCGAAGCTGCTCAGTTCGACCAGCTAGCCCAGCAGGTTCGCACCCTCGCGGAGGCAGTGCAGAATCTGCAGGGTGTGATCTCTCGGGTGCCGCAACGGGCTCAGGAGCCGCTGCCCCCCGAGCACTCGCCTCTTCCTCACAACCCGCGCTCCTTCCTCTCCCATGGAG
This sequence comes from Phoenix dactylifera, assembly GCF_009389715.1. Lineage (NCBI taxonomy): Eukaryota > Viridiplantae > Streptophyta > Magnoliopsida > Arecales > Arecaceae > Phoenix > Phoenix dactylifera. Next base: position 14,460,960 of record NC_052401.1, on the reverse strand, counting down.
AGGAGCGCCGGCGCGAGGAGGATTCTCGAGTGCGGTCCATTCTGCCAGGACCTTCTCATCGGAGCTGTGCGGGGTACGAGAGGCGGACCCGGGCGCGTTCTCAGACACCCCAGTCCTCGAGGGGCCCGCACTCCAGTCGGTCCCCCTCGCGCCGCTCCTTGTCCCCCACCCACCGGTCGCGCTCCCTGGACCGGCGGGTGGACGATCTCCACAGACAACTCCAGGTCCTGAAGGGCCACTCCAAAGATCCCTTCGCTGACTTGGAGATCTCCTCCCAGCCGGTGCTTGCCTCGAGGATCCTGCGGACCCCGAACCCGCCGGGGTTCAAAATGCCGGCGATCGAACCCTACGACGGGGCGGCGGACCCGCGGGACCACGTGGAGAGTTTCAGGACTCTTATGCTCCTCCATGGAGCATCGGATCCGCTCCTCTGCAAGGCCTTCCCGGCGACCCTCCGTGGCCCGGCAAGGGCATGGTTCGCCGGCCTGGAGGCTAACTCCATCCAGTCCTTCGACCAGTTCACCCGCTTCTTCATCAGCCATTTCGCCGTCAGTAGCAGGCGGCGACTGGTCTCCGACTCCCTCTTTGATGTCCGGCAAAACGAGGGAGAAAGCCTGCGGGATTATCTCACCCGCTTCAACAAGGCTACACTGGAGGTCCGGAACCTGAGCCAGGAAGTGGCTCTCTCAGCCCTGAAGCGTGGCTTCCGGGAGGGCAGACTCACCTTCTCCCTGGACAAACGCCTGCCGCGGAGCTTCCCGGAGCTGTTATCTCGGGCAAACCAGTATGCAGACGCCGAGGAGGCAGCCTCCCACCGGAACAAGGAGGCCGCCGAGGCCCCTCTAAAGCCCGGGAAGAAAAGGCGAAAAGAGGCACCCCAGAGGAGGAGCCCGACGCCTCAACGCCGGCGCAGAAGCCCGTCACCAGCAAGGAACCACGGCGCCACACGCCCTCGTTCTCCGCACCGACGCTTCAACCGGTACACCCCACTCCTGGCCCCCCGGGCCCAGATCCTCATGGAGGTCAAGGGGCGGGAGGACCTCCCGGTCCCGAGGCAGATGAAGAAGATCCCTGGGAGGAGGCCTTCTCGGGCGTACTGTGAGTACCACCGAGACCACGGCCACGATACCGAAGACTGCTTCCAGCTTCGGGACGAGATCGAGGCTCTCATTCGCCGAGGGCGTCTCGGTCGATATGTAAACGACCGACGTCCCCCGGCAGACCCGCGTCCGGCCGACCCGGCCCCTCAGGAGCCTCGGGAGCAGAATCGACCCGTTGCGGGAGTGATCCACACCATCACTGGGGGCTGCTCTCGGCCCGTGAGGAACGCAGGGGGCTCGGCGGAAGCATCAGGAGTGGCCGTCGCGAAGAGGCAGCGGGTCGGAAATGTAATCGCTTTTTGTGATGAAGATGTAAAGGGAGTTCAGACTCCCCACGATGACGCCATGGTGATCTCTCTCACTATGGCGAACTATGATGTAAGGCGTGTTCTTGTGGATAGTGGAAGCTCAGCTGATATTTTGTATTACGAGGCCTTCCAAAAGATGAGCTTGTCCCGACAATTGTTGCACAAAACATCCACCCCCCTCATAGGATTCACTGGAGACGCTATCTCGGCCGAAGGTGTCATTGAGCTGCCTGTGACTGCGGGCGTTGCACCCGCAGAAGCCACGGTGCGACTCGGGTTCTTGGTCGTCCGTGTCCCCTCGGCCTACAACGCTATCCTCGGACGACCCGGACTGAACGCCCTTCGCGCGGTGGTTTCTACCTACCATTTGCTCATGCGGTTCCCCACGGCGGCCGGGATTGGAGAGGTCCGAGGTGACCAACCAACCGCACGGCAGTGTTTCCTAGCAACTCTCAAAGGGAAGAAGCCCATGGAGGCCCTAAGCGTCGAGTCCCTTGACGCCAGAGACGAAGTGGCCTTGCGGCACGGGGAGCCGGCCGAGGGCGTAATCGAAGTTCCCCTCGAAGAAGGCCGCCCGGACCGCACGGTCCGGGTCGGTGCCAACCTCGACTTGGAAGCTCGGCTCCGGTTAGTGGAATTCCTCCGAGCCAATGCTGATGTGTTTGCCTGGTCGGCGGCCGATGTACCTGGGATCGACCCGGAGGTCATTTCTCACGCCCTCAACGTCGACCCGACCCACCGACCAGTAAAGCAAAAGAAGAGACACTGTGCCCCGGATCGGATCCGGGTGGTCGACCAGGAGGTAGACAAACTCTTGGAGGCATGTTTCATAAGGGAAGTGAGCTACCCCGAGTGGCTGGCAAACGTCGTACTTGTCCGGAAGGCGAGCGGGAAGTGGAGGATGTGCGTCGACTACACCGACCTGAACAAGGCGTGCCCCAAGGATAGCTTTCCGCTTCCGCGAATAGACCAACTGGTCGACGCGACTTCCGGATATCAGCTGCTGTCTTTCATGGACGCCTTCTCCGGCTACAACCAAATAATGATGGCTCCACAGGACGAGGAGAAAACGGCCTTCATAACAGACAGGGGGCTGTACTGTTACAAGGTAATGCCCTTCGGTCTGAAGAACGCTGGCGCTACTTACCAGCGCCTCGTCAATAAAATCTTCAAGGAGCAGATCGGCCGGAACATGGAGGTGTACGTGGACGATATGCTGGTAAAGAGCCGCCATGCGGATCAGCACATTGCGGATCTGGAGGAGACCTTCGCCACCTTGCGGAAGTTTCGTATGAAGCTAAACCCAGCGAAGTGCGCCTTTGGTGCTTCGGCCGGGAGGTTCCTCGGCTTCATTGTCAACCAGCGGGGGATCGAGGCCAACCCGGACAAAATCAAGGCCATCCAAGATATGTCCCCTCCGACCAAAGTGAAGGAGGTTCAGGAGCTCGCTGGAAGGGTCGCCGCGCTCGGACGATTTGTGGCAAAATCGGCCGAACGCTGCCAACCGTTCTTCAAGGTGTTGAAGCGCCCGAAAGACTTCCTCTGGACGGCTGAATGTCAAGTGGCGTTCGACCAGCTCAAGGAGTACATGGCGTCTCCTCCCCTGCTGTCCAAGCCGCAAGAGGGGGAGATGCTCTACCTTTACCTGGCGGTCTCTCCAACCGCAGTCAGCGCAGTACTGGCTCGGGAAGAGGCAAAACTTCAGAAGCCCGTGTACTACACCAGCCGAGTCCTCCGGGATGCCGAGACGCGGTACACGAAGGCTGAAAAGATCGCCTTCGCGCTGCTGACTGCGACCAGGAGGCTTCGCCCCTATTTTCAGGCTCATTCTGTCACCCTTTTGACCGATCAACCACTGCGGCAGATCCTCAGCAATCCTGAGAATGCGGGACGGCTGGTGAAGTGGGCAGTAGAACTTGGTGAGTTCGACATCTGCTACCAGCCCCGGCCCGCCATCAAGGCCCAGGTGCTCGCGGACTTTCTCGCTGAGTGCACTATGCAGGAGGCGGAACCTAGGCCGCCGGAAACACCCAGCCTCGATCTCCCGATCTGGACGCTCCACATTGACGGGTCGTCGAACCCTGAAGGTGGAGGGGCTGGGCTGGTCCTTACCAATCCCGATGGAGTGATAGCCGAGTATGCCTTGAGGTTCGGATTTCCAGTGACCAACAATGAGGCGGAGTACGAGGCCCTAGTCACGGGACTCAAACTCGCCAAGGAGCTCGGCATCCGGCGTCTGAAGGTCTTCACCGACTCCCAGCTGGTGGTCGGGCAGGTTCGAGGGGAGTTCGAGGCACGGAGCCCGACCATGCAGAGCTACGTCCGGAAGGTGCAAGCACTCATTCCCGACCTCGGCAGTATTGACATTCAGCAGGTCCCAAGGAGCGAAAATGCTAGGGCCGACAGGTTGTCCCGCTTGGTGGGCGCTGAGGCACACAACTTGTCAAGGGCGATATACCTGGAGACCCTAGATGCCCCGAGCATCGGCGAGGCTGAAGCGGTAATGGCAATTGATCCGGAACCATCTTGGATGGACCCGCTTGTAGCTTACCTCGCCGAAGGGATCCTCCCCGAAGATGAAGATCAAGCTCGGCGACTTGTTATGAAGTCCGCCCACTACGTACTCTACGAAGGGAGGCTGTATCGGACCTCGTTCACCGCCCCCCTCTTAAGGTGCCTCCGCCCTTCGGAAGTGGCTTACGCCCTCAGCAAAGTCCACGAAGGCATCTGCGGATCGCACCTGGGGGCTAGGTCCCTGGCACATAAGATCATGAGGCAAGGCTACTATTGGCCGACCTTATTGGAAGACTCAAAGGATCACGTACGGAAATGCGACGCCTGCCAGCGCCACGTCAACATCCAGAGAGTCCCCTCTATTCCCTTGGCGCCAATCACCGCCCCCTGGCCCTTTGCACAGTGGGGAATGGATATCCTCGGACCATTCCCCATCGCTTCGGCCCAGCGGAAATTTTTGATTGTCGCCATCGACTACTTCACCAAGTGGGTGGAGGCAGAGCCACTGGCCACCATCACGGAGGCGCAAGTCCGGAAGTTCGTAAAGAAGAACATCATTGTCCGATTTGGGGTACCTCGGGTCCTCATCTCGGATAACGGTCGACAGTTTGATAACAAGCATTTCCGAGACTTCTGCGAGGAGTTCGGGATCGAACATCGGTTCACGTCCGTGTCGCATCCCCAAACCAACGGCGAGGCCGAGGTCACAAATCGGACAATCCTCCAAGGTATCAAAGCGCGGATCGGACGGACGGGGCAAGCTTGGGTCGAGGAACTCGAGAATGTCCTTTGGGCGTATCGGACCACGCATCGGACTCCTACCGGGGAGACGCCTTTCAGCCTAACCTATGGCACGGAAGCCGTTGTCCCCGTAGAGCTCGGACTTCCCTCACCTCGGGTAGCCGCACACCGACCCGAGGCCAACTCGGAGCAACTCCGAGGGAACCTGGATCTCTTGGAAGAAGCAAGGGAAATGGCGCAGGTTCGGATGGCAATGTATCAGCGGAGGGTGGCCCGATATTACAACTCCAAAGTCCGACCGAAGCTTTTCAGAATTGGAGATCTGGTGCTGAGGCGAGCTAAGGCATCTCAACCTACGGAAGGTGGGAAGCTAGCGCCGAATTGGGAAGGCCCGTATAAAGTTCGTTGGGTAAACCGACCTGGCTCCTACCAGTTGGAAGCCCTAGATGGCCGAGAAATTCCAAGGGGCTGGAATTCCGCTAACCTGCGGATGTATTACCAGTAGAACAACAAGGCCAGAAAGACAATTTGAAAAGGTGCAACGCTTTTCATTTCAATAATTTCTGGTTACAATGGCGTGCTCGTGTGATTACAAGGAATTCCCAGAGGGGAATTAGGGAGTAAAGAAAGCAAAGAAGAGGTGGAGAATCCGTGGAGCTGAGGACCGAGGATCCCAAACCCTCAACCCAAAGCAGCTGCAATCCCACCGGAAGTGGGTGCTTCTAACCGGAGGCGCCATCCAGCACCTCACCAAAAAGACGAGGAGCCGCCGCAGAAGAAGCTCCCGCTGCCCCCAGGGGAACGCCGCCTCCAAAGGATATTCCCATCCTCCCCAGTGGTAGGAAAGAGAAGGAATTCGAGGGGGAAGAGCATATGGAGGCGCGGTCCCGGACTGAGCGTCTGGTGCAGAGCTCAATCGGGAGGCTGAACTTCAAGGAGGGGAGATGTGATCCCGGATGAAACGCCTAGAGCGGAGTTCCACCGGGAAGACCCTCCTTGTTGATCCCAGATGAAACGGCTAGTTGGCTGAAGTCGCAAGGGGAGCGCCTCCCCTTTCCTTCAACAGGAGTCTCTCAGTCATATGCCAAGGAGGAGGTCCGCGATCCATGGCAACCTGAACAGCTCCGGCTTGGCAAACTCCATCGTACCTGCACCTGTATTTATAGCCAAACTGCGGCCCCCTGGTCGTTCCGATGCGGGTGGCTCCAATAAATGCAGGCGCATTGAAACCGGAGCCGTTCCGGCTCCCGAGGCGTATCTCCCCGCGATTTTCTAAGCGTCATTCTCCTTAAACCGCATTCTTTGTGCAGGACAATCCGGGTGTCATGTACCCCTAGGTCCACATATCTCCGCTCGCGCCCAGGCCGTATCCTCCTCGAAGAACCCGCGTATCGCGGCCGCTCAACTAACACTCCTCGCAAGCAGCAGCTGGCGATCCGATTTCCCAGGTAACGCATTAATTAGCGTTTAATGCCCTTCTCATGTTCCCCCAGGCAACGCTTAGAGAAAAGGAGAAACATGATCGCGGCTGGCCACGGAGAAACCCCGTCGGGCAGCGAGCGACAAGCGCACGACCAGCGAGCGGAATTTCCCGAGGCTCGGCCCTCGGATGCCTGGCTAGCCCGATGATCATCCCGGGAGCAGACTAGCCGGAAGCCCCGACCGGTCGCCTCGGCTTGCGCCAGCCTTGGCCGACCAACGAGCGGAATGTCCCGAGGCTCGGCCCTCGGATGCCAGGCTAACCCGATGATCATCCCGGGAGCAGACTAGCCTGAAGCCCCGACCGGTCGCCTCGGCTCGCGCCAGCCTTGGCCGACCAACGAGCGGAATTTCCTGAGGCTTGACGGCCCTCGGATGCCTGGCTAGCCCGATGATCATCCCGGGAGCAGACTAGCCGGAAGCCCCGACCGGTCGCCTCGGCTTGCGCCAGCCTTGGCCGACCAACGAGCGGAATGTCCCGAGGCTCGGCCCTCGGATGCCAGGCTAACCCGATGATCATCCCGGGAGCAGACTAGCCTGAAGCCCCGACCGGTCGCCTCGGCTTGCGCCAGCCTTGGCCGACCAACGAGTGGAATGTCCCGAGGCCCGGCCCTCGGATGCCAGGCTAACCCGATGATCATCCCGGGAGCAGACTAGCCTGAAGCCCCGACCGGTCGCCTCGGCTTGCGCCAGCCTTGGCCGACCAACGAGCGGAATGTCCCGAGGCTCGGCCCTCGGATGCCAGGCTAACCCGATGATCATCCCGGGAGCAGACTAGCCTGAAGCCCCGACCGGTCGCCTCGGCTCGCGCCAGCCTTGGCCGACCAACGAGCGGAATTTTCTGAGGCTTGACGGCCCTCGGATGCCTGGCTAGCCCGATGATTATCCCGGGAGCAGACTAGCCGGAAGCCCCGACCGGTCGCCTCGGCTTGCGCCAGCCTTGGCCGACCAACGAGCGGAATTTCCTGAGGCTTGACGGCCCTCGGATGCCTGGCTAGCCCGATGATCATCCCGGGAGCAGACTAGCCGGAAGCCCCGACCGGTCGCCTCGGCTTGCGCCAGCCTTGGCCGACCAACGAGTGGAAGGTCCCGAGGCTCGGCCCTCGGATGCCAGGCTAACCCGATGACCATCCCGGGAGCAGACTAGCCTGAAGCCCCGACCAGTTGCCTCGGCATGCGCCAGCCTTGGTCGACCAACGAGTGGAATTTCCTGAGGCCTAACCCTCGGATGCCTGGCTTAGCGCCGGAAGAGTTTCCTGGGGCCTAACCCTCGGATGCCTGGCTTAGCGCCGGAAGAATTTCCTGAGGCCTAACCCTCGGATGCCTGGCTTAGCGCCGGAAGAATTTCCTGAGGCCTAACCCTCGGATGCCTGGCTTAGAGCCGGAAGAGTTTCCTGGGGCCTAACCCTCGGATGCCTGGCTTAGCGCCGGAAGAATTTTCTGAGGCCTAACCCTCGGATACCTGGCTTAGCGCCGGAAGAATTTCCTGAGGCCTAACCCTCGGATGCCTGGCTTAGCGCCGGAAGAATTTCCTGAGGCCTAACCCTCGGATGCCTGGCTTAGCGCCGGAAGAATTTCCCGAGGCCTAACCCTCGGATGCCTGGCTTAGCGCCGGAAGAGTTTCCTGAGGCCTAACCCTCGGATGCCTGGCCTAGCGCCGGAAGAATTTCGGGAGCCAGGAGTCAGCAAGACGCTACCGAGAGTTAAAAGAAAAAGAAGGACGAAGGCGAGATGAAGAAACATTCAACTTGCATTAATTTTCATTGTTTCAGGGCCGAGGCCCATACAATTTGGCAAAACGCCGGTATACAAAAAAAAAGAAGACAACGAAAGGTACAAGAGGTCAGCTTGGAGGAACTCCCGGGTCGGGAACGTCGGGCTCGTCCGCAGGAGGTAGGGAAGCAGCAGGAGAACCAACAGGCAATGGCGCCGGAGAGGAGTCGAGAAGGGAGATCTCGCTCAGGTCAACTTCGGGGTACTTAGCCGACACCCTTGCCAGGCCCTCCTCGAAGCCTAAGACAAAGGCTTCGGCCCCCGCGTCCGACGCGTCACGGACAAACTCGTCGGACTGACGATAGGTCTGTACTGCCTCCGACATATCATGAGCGAACTCGGCGGACTGGCGATAAGCCTCTACCGCCTGACGCCCGATTTCCGCACTCCTCTCGGCCAGCGCCGCCTCTGCCTGCTCCATAATCTGGGCTTTCGCCTCCAAGACCTTCGCCACAATTCGGCCTTCCGCCTCGGTGGAGACCCTCAGCAGCTCAGCCCGAGCCTCCTTGTGCTTCGCTTCGGCAGCAATGCGAGCAGCCTCAGCCTCCGTCAGGCGCGAATGAAGCTCCTGATCGCTCGCACGGGACTTCTCCAAGGCCGACTCCAATTCGCCCAGCTTAGCTTCAAGAGACCGGGTTCGGTTGCGGGCGTTGTCGGCTGACCGCTGGGCCTTCTCCCACCTCTCCCGGTAGTCGGCAGCCTTCCGGGACTGCTTCTCGGCCCGCTCATCCGCCTTCTTGACCTCGCCCTCGAGACCCGAGGCAACCTTGAGCTGCTCCTGAGCCTCCAACAGTTGCTTCTCGAGGGCAGCAAAGCCGAGTGCCCGCTCTTCGGCCTCCCGGAGCCTCGCCTCGAAGTCCCCGGTCGTCCTGCCTGCCACAGCCTGGCCTCCCTTTTCCACTGCTTTCAGCCGGTCCTCGGCCTTCGCCAGAAGCCCCGCCTGTTCCTTGTAGCACTCCTCCAGACGGATCATGTACTGGGCGAGCTAAGAAATAGGAAAAATAAGGGAGTCAGGCGGAGAACAACAGAGCCAATAAATGGTGAAAAGCGGCCAGAAGAACACTCACCGACATGAGACAGACACAGCTGGCAGCCCCAACGTCAGAGACCTCCAACTCCCGGACCCGCCGACGGTCCTTCTCCAGCAGCACTGTTTCGATGAGATTTCGGGCGCCATCGGTAGTGAAGGCAGACCCCGATTTCTCCCCAGAGCCGGACGGTGGTTCTGCAGCCTTACCCCTATCCATCGCCTGGGGAAGAGTCCGGCCGATCGCGCTCGGGGCGGGGGTCACCCCAGGAATTGATAGGGTCCCGCTCGGTCGGGGCCTCGGCGCGTCCCTCCTCGAGTCATCAGGAGCTGACCGAGTCGAAGGCCGGGTCGGGGACCGATCACGTCCGACCCGTCCGTCTCGGGCAGGCTCGGATGATACCTCCGGAGTAGCGGCAATCTTACCACCGGAGGGCTGATACAGCGTCAGCTGCCGGTCCGTGCCCACGACGTCTCCCTGATCGGTGGGCCCGGACTCGTCGGTCGGCGTCGGAGGCACCTCCTTACGGGACTTCTTCGCCGGTGGGGCCCCGCTCGGAAGAGCTCGTTTCCTCCTCTGGGCTGCTTCCAGCAGGGACGCCCTACCAACAGCCTTTGTCTTCACCGACCGCATGACGTCGTCGATATCTGCAAAAAGGACGGGATAGTCGGAGACGGAGAAACCAAAGGAAAGAACGGGACGAAAAAAGGGAAAAAGTCAAGAAAGAATCGGTGGCGGACTCACGGTCGGTGGGGACCGAGCTCAGACCGACATTCACCAAAGTATCCTCGGAAATAAGGCGGGCCACCGGGGGGAGCTGGCCCTCGGCAACCAACCCCTTCAAGGCGGCCAAGCCATCGGACTCCTCCCTTGACAGTCTCGATAGGCCGATCGGAGACTTCATCGGGGTCTCCCAGGTCGCCCTGATTTCCCAAGAGGGATCTGCATCAACAAAAAAGAAGCGCTCCTTCCATTTGTGAATGGAGGTAGGAGCCTCCTTGACAAGGCCGCATCCTCGCCGCGCTGCGAAGCACCACCACCCTTTGTCCTGGGGGTGGCCGCTCAGGCTGTAGAACTCCCAAAAAACATTCAGGGTGGCGGGGATCTCGTGCATACGGCAGAGAACCTGGAAGACTGTCAGGGCCCGCCACGAGTTCGGCACCAGTTGCGTCGGTGCCACTCTTAAACCCCGTAGCACCTGCATGACCAAGTCCGAAGGGGGAATGCGGAACCCGGCCTGGAGAATGCCCTCATTGATGGCGATCTTCCCTGGAGGAGGATGGGACATCCTCTCCTCAGGCCCCGGGAGCGTGGCGTTGCAGGCCTCGGGAAGGTGGTACCGAGCCACGAGTCTGTCTAAGTCTGTGGCGACCAGCTCCGACTTAATTTGGTCTGCTCTCACTTCGCCCATTCCTAATGGCCAATAAACCTACGGTCAGGACGGGGACAGAAAGGGGGGAAAGACCGGAGCGACTGGAGTACACTAGTATAAGAGGGGAAAGTATGGAGAGCCCTAAGTAGAAGAATGGGGAAAACTCACCGGAAAAGAGGTAAGAACGGCTCCGAGAGCGCCAAAGGAGAAACAAGTGAACAGTCCGACGGCAGCAACAGCTGCGCAAAGGGGAAACTTGAAAATATCTGTAAAGAAGAAGACGGACGGGGAAAGGCCCCCGATTAAATAGGCGGAAAGGCAAGTGACGCCTCGATGACGCCAGAGGACGCCTGGCTGCCGAAGGGTCGCTCGCGCCCCAAAGGCGAATCGACACCATTAAGGAAGGATGTCCGCCGAAATCCTCAGACTGCCAGGTCGGCAATAACCGCCATACGCCATAAAAAGGGCGGGGAGCTCGAAGCGCGCGCGCCTCTCCGAGGAACGGCGGCAATCCCGAAACATCACTCCCTTCACCTGTTCCCCTTCTGGTTCCAGGCTCGGAAGTGGGGGGCTACTGTTACGGGGGAAATAAGCCGCCATGCCCCACGTGACCGGCACGCGCGCCCAGGAAGACTACGGCTGCCCTTTGATCCAGCAATCCGACCCCGAGTCGGACATCCTCGGCTCCGCAGCCCGACCCCGAGTCGGCTGCCCTTTGATCCAGCGCTCCGACCCCGAGTCGGACGTCCTCGGCTCCGCAGCCCGACTCCGAGTCGGCTGCCCTTTGATCTAGCAATCCGACCCCGAGTCGGATATCCTCGGCTCCGCAGCCCGACCCCGAGTCGGCTGCCCCTTGATCCAGCGCTCCGACCCCGAGTCGGAGATCTCTTGATAACGACAGGCTATTCCCCAGAGGCACGCCGCGGCCTCCTGCTCCACTACTCCCTGCAACGGCTGTATCCGATGCTGCTCCACGATCTCCTGCATCAGCCGTACAAAGCGGAGCCCCACTATGCCCTGACGTGGCCGTACCCGGTGCTGCTCCACGACGCCCTGTAACGGCCATGTCAGTGGCCACACCATCGTGCCCCACGATAACGAACCCCCCTGAGAGACCCCCCAGCCAGGTATATATGCGGCTGGGGGGAGAAAGGGGGGGGAGGTGAGCAATATCTCCCAGAGCACTCTCTTATTTGCGATTATCACCTCTCCTCCTCCTCCAATCTCCTCTGACTTGACCGTCGGAGGGCCATCACCACCCTGGTGGTGGTGCAAGGCTTGTTTGCAGGTTTCTTGACGGAAGGTGGAGCGCAACCAACACCAACCAAAACAACTCAGACGGAACCCCGTTCACACCGCAGTGCCAATCGTTCTCGGTTTGGACCACCAGCAACAGAAATAAACTAGATGAAGATGGAATAGTAATAAGAAACAAAGCTAGGCTAGTGGCCAAAGGATATAATCAGGAGGAAGGAATAGATTTTGATGAAACTTTTGCTCCTGTTGCTAGGTTAGAGGCTATTAGACTACTTTTAGCATATGCATGCTTCATGGATTTTAAACTCTATCAAATGGATGTAAAAAGTGCATTTTTAAATGGTTATATAATGGAGGAAGTTTATGTAGGACAACCTCCAGGTTTTGAAAATCACTTACATCCAGATTATGTGTATAAATTGCATAAAGCATTGTATGGCCTTAAGCAAGCCCCTAGGGCATGGTATGAAAGATTAAGTAATTTTCTAATTGAAAACAAATTTAAGAGAGGAAATGTAGACAAAACCCTCTTTATTAAAAGAAAAGGAAATGACTTATTGCTTGTACAAATTTATGTGGATGATATAATTTTTGGTGCTACTAATGACAGTCTTTGTCAAGAGTTTGCCAAGCTTATGCAAGGAGAATTTGAAATGAGCATGATGGGTGAGCTCAACTTCTTCCTTGGGCTACAAATAAAACAATCAGAGGAGGGCATCTTCATCAGTCAGTCCAAATACATCAAGGAAATGTTGGAAAAATTCAAGATGAAGGATGCAAAGGAAATCAGCACACCCATGGGCTCAAGTTGCAAGCTTGACAAAGATGAAAAAGGTAAAAGTATAGACTGCAAATTGTACAGAGGTATGATAGGCTCTCTACTTTACCTTACTGCTAGTAGACCAGATATATTATTCAGTATTTGTATGTGTGCTAGATACCAAGCATGTCCTAAGGAATCACACTTGCAAGCTGTTAAGAGAATTTTTAGATATCTAGTAGGGACATCTAATGTAGGCTTATGGTATTCTAAACAATCTGACATAAATTTAATTGCTTATTCCGATGCTGATTTTGCTGGGTGCAAACTCGACAGAAAAAGCACAAGTGGCACATGTCAATTCTTGGGTGCCAATTTGGTTTCTTGGTTTAGCAAGAAACAAAATTCAGTTGCCTTGTCCATAGCTGAGGCTGAGTACATTGCAGCTGGAAGCTGTTGTGCCCAAGTTCTTTGGATTAAGCAACAACTTGAAGATTTCGGTATCAAAATGGATAATATACCAATTAAATGTGATAATACAAGTGCAATTAATTTAACAAAAAATCCTGTCCAACACTCTAAGTCAAAGCATATAGAGATTAGGCATCACTTTATTAGGGATCATGTGCTGAAAAATGATGTGATGATTGAATATGTATGTACTGAAAATCAATTGGCTGATATCTTTACAAAGCCCCTTTGTAAAGAAAGATTCAACTTCTTAAGGAATGCTTTGAGCTTGTATGATCCTAGCAAATGAATTGAACTTGTATTGCATTGTTTTGCTGCGCAAACTAGTAATCAACCTCAAGGTAAACATAAGTGAAAACATGAATTCATGTAAGCTAAATGACGAACTGTTTGACTTTCCGGAGGATGGTTACCCTCCCTTGGACTCTTCATGGAGATATTTTCAGAGCCTATTTCATAGGTATTCGAAATTTGGTCAAACATTCCTCATTTCAATATTAATAATTCAAAAATTATTATCAAATTATTATAGGATGTATCATTAAGGGGGAGGATCACAAACAAATTCACTCTAAGTTTATCAAAAGAGATCATGTTGATTAGGATGATTAAACAAAAATTGGAAGAAGATAGAATTTAGTCTGAAATTTTTCAGTGCCGGAGACGTCTCTGGCAAATTGCAGAGACGTCCCCCCAGGGGAGACGTCTCGCCTTAGTCGTGGAGACGTCTCGGGGACCGAATGAGGACTTTTAAAATAGGTCGAAATAGCTCGAGCTGACCCGAGCTTTCTCCTTCATCCCCGACCAAAACGAAAAACCCTAGCCTCCATTTGCTCTCCACCTCAAACCCTAGCCTCCGTTTGCTCTCCATCACAAACCCTAGCATCCATGGCACCAAAGAAGGCTAGGACGACCCGTGGAAGGCGACCTAGGGCAGCGGCCGACGGTGAGGAACGGCGGGAAGAACCCTCCGCGCCGTCTCCTCCGGTTGCTCCGCCAACCACGACTATTTCCTGTGCAAATCGCACAGTCACGACCGGAAGGTACATAGATTTCTCATTTTTAGATCATGAGGGGTTCTCTATTGGAGAGAGACTCCGAGCCCAAGGGTGGGAGCACTTTTGTACCCTCAATACCTCGACCTACCCCGGCCTAGTTAGAGAACTTTTTAGCAATATGGCCTTAGGGGACATAGGGTACACTGCATATGTCCGAGGGACATTAGTAGAAGTCAATGAAGATGTCCTATCCACTGTCTTACAAATTTCTAAGGACGGTGAGGCTCCAACCTCACATCCCCAAAGGGAATCAGCCCTAAATCTACTTTTAGGAAGAGAGGACTGCGGCCCTCTTGATGTTGTCAATTCCCAGGACCTAAATGCAGAGATGAGACTTCTTTTAAGTATTGTCAACCGGGTCCTATTTCCCAAAACCGGTCGCTTCGATTTTGTTTCGGAGCGAGATTTAGTTATAATGCACCATATCCTACTAGGGATACCCCTAAACCTCCCTAGACTTATGCTAAACTACATTGCCCTATGTCATAGGTATTCTAGGTTTAGTTTACCCTACGGCATGATCTTTACCTTAGTTTTCAAACACTTCAAAGTTCCCATTCCAACAAATGAACCTGCAAAGCCCTTGAGAAACACCGACTATTATAAAGAGGGCACAATGAGAAGAATGGAATTTCATAAGATAGATGGGTCGTGGGTGAAGGTACCAAAGAGAAAAGCCCAAATCCTAGAGCCCGAGAACCCACATCATGAGTCTGACCATCACTCTCCTCCACCTAGCCACTTGGATATCCCTGATATACCCTCCAGCTCAGCTGGACCTTCCACATCCATGCCACCACCTCCTCCAGTTAGTGGGCCCTCCTTCCTGTCAGAGGATCAGATGCGCACCTTAGCATCTGCCATTTGCCAGCAGATGAGGGAGAAGATGAGATCCATGATTTCTACAGAGTTGGCCCCCATCAGAGCTTCACATGAAGGGCTTCTACAAGAGATGAAGGATATTAGAAGTCAAATTGAAGCTACAACACAAGAAATAATGGGTGTGGGTGCCACCCAAACCATCAGATCAATAGAGCTCAAGGACAGCTTGAGGAGCATTTCCAAGAGTCTCAAAGAGCTGACAAAACCAGATGGCAACGTGGGCACCTTGGTTGCCCAACTCAGAGGAAGAATTGAAATGGCAACCATAGAGTTTGAAGCACTTGTGGCAGGTTTCCACAAGTCACAGGAAGATCAATTTAAGACCCTCATAGATTCCATCAATGCATTCATAGATGCAGCTTGTAAGGTTTATGAACAAAATACAGCTGGTAGGGCCCATGAGCAACGTCGCCGATGAGGGACATTTTGCAGGCTCTTCTTTTTGTAAATCCTAGGCTGTTTTGAAACACTTTTTGTATTAGAAATCAATACTTGTAATGATTTCTTCTTTTGACTATGTACTGACTTCGAAGATTTACAATGTCATATGAATGACATACAATTTCTTTTGCAACCCTGTGTACATTTCCAACTCTGTATATGTAAATATGAATGTGCCTCTTGATGTGTCATAAGAATCTCATAACATACATTATGTATTCAAATTTGGCACAACTTATCAAAGCATATGAAACAGGGGGAGCACAACCTGAATATCAAAGGGGGAGTAAAATGAATGCTGAACTCTTTAATAAAGATAACTTGAATATCCTTGAGTGGTTAATTATATTATACTATGAATTGAGTTTTAAGCACCTAATGATAATTTGTCCCCTTCATTGTTGATGACAAAAAGGGGGAGTAGATATTGAATATGGAGATATTGAAAGGGGGAGTAGATATAATTGAAAGGGGGAGTAGATATATAGAAAGAACCAATATGGATATTGAATATGGAATGCAAAATTTATAATCATACTCCAAAGTTGATTTAGAAAAGATAAAATTGAAGAATATTGACTTGATTCAAATTCAGCATCAATATTTTATTTTAACTTGATTCAAATTCAGTTGATATGCTAAAATTGCTTAAGAGCTATAAAGTTCAATCCCATGCAATTATGCACACTGTATCTAGCTCTAATCAAAACATTATACTTGTACATCTGATCAAATACTGTGTATATGTTTAAACTTCAAATTTTTGCATATACTCAGTGTTTTGTCATCATCAAAAAGGGGGAGATTGTTGACCCCCTAATGGATTTTGATGAATACAAAACACTAGAGTATAATTCCATTTATCTTAACAATTTAATTGAGGAATTCATGTGATTAATTGAGAATATTGTTAACAAATGTCTAGGCAAGTTCCCATAATTTTTATGAATTTATTGAAGAATATTTTGAGTTAAAGAAAACAGATCAGGGACAGCCGAGACGTCTCCGGATAGTTTCAGAGACGTCTCTGGCACAAACAGGAAGAACTGGGACACTTGGAGACGTCCCCGGCACCTGCCGAGTCGTCCCCGCGCTAGCGGAGTCGACTCTCTCAGTAGCGGAGTCGACTCTCTCAGTGGCGGCAGAAAGGCAATTTTCAAGAGATATGCGCGAGACGTCCCCACTGTACGCGGAGTCGTCCCCGCAAGTAAAAAGGAGACTTCCCGAGTCGTCCCCAAGATAGCGGAGACGGCTCTCTCAGGGTTTTCCAGAGAATGGTTTTTTCGGTGATAAGGAAGCGGAGTCGACCCTGAGACAGCGGAGTCGTCTCCATGCATAAAGTGCAAACAAGCCGAGACGTCCCCTGAAGGAGCGGAGTCGACTCTCTCAGGGAATTCCAGAGGACATGTTTTTCAGAGATAAAGAAGCGGAGTCGTCCCCAAAGCAGCGGAGTCGTCCCTATTCAAAAAGTACAAACAAGCCGAGACGTCCCCTTAAAGTGCCGAGTCGACCCCAGACAACGTAAAAAGTAAAATCTTGTAGCCGAGACGTCTCTCGTTGAAGCGGAGACGTCCCCGGAGCGCCTGGGACGCGACTGACAGCTTTTCAGGTTTGGTTTGAATTTCAAATCCTTTTTACTTTGTCTCTAACGGCTATATTTGCTTTTTTGGGCTATAAAAGGGACCTCTTAAGTGCTTCTCAACAACTCTTCACCAACCCAAAGCTAGATCATTCAAGAGAAAAGTAAGAAAGAAAAGTTCAAGGGAGTGAGTGCATTCAAGTGAAGAAATCAAGTGTTTTCAAGCTTCCCAAGTGATTTCAAGCTCAACCTCTCTCGTACGCTCGGGATTCAAAGCTCACACTCAACCCTACGCGGTCCACATCGGAAGAATCAACATTTCTCACGCTTCCAACGGCAAAAGGATTCTTCCGGGTTCTATTGTTCATAATTGTCATATTTGCTTTTTAGAGCTTTACTTTTTCTTTGTAAACTCTTTCATTGTGGTGCTTGTTCCAGTCAAGGGACTTGGAACAAGAAAAAGGCGTCCCAAGCCTAAGTGAAATTGGGGGTTTTAGGGTTTGTTGTGAGCCCGGTGTAAAACAACGAGTTGGGTAGTGAACTCGCAAAACTACCGTACTGTAATCTTGGATTATAGTGGAAATTCCCAAAGGTGATTTGGGGAGTGGATGTAGGAGCAGTGGAAGCTCCGAACCACTATAAAACATTGTGTTTGCGATTGACCTTTCTTATTCCTCCTTCTTTACTTTAGTGCATATATTCATGTGTTTTATTTTTAATTAGTCAAAAGCTTTTAAAACACCCAATTCAACCCCCTCTTGGGTGACCATCTCTGGGCAACATCTCTCACTACAAGACTTCACCTTTTTATTGGCAAGTCTTTTATGGCAACTACATAGGGCTTATTTGGTTCGCGGAAAAAGAAGGGGGGAAAGTGTGGTCAACGGAAAAGTGATGAGATGCTTTTTGTTTGGTTGGAGTTTTCAAAGGAGAAAGACGGAAAAGTTGTATTTCTATGGGAATATGATTATCACATTTTATGGAAAAGTCTTTCCCATGAGAAACATGTGAAAGTTACTTTCCTATGAGGCAGAAATCACTCCATTTTATTTTTTTCAAAAAAGGTCCTTCAGCATTAAAGAAGCATTAAAGAGACATTAAAGACCTAATTTTTATTAAGGGCATAATAGAAATTATACATAACTTTTTCAGGAAAGTGGATGGCCAACCAAACATAAGCACTTTGGAAATTTGTCACTTTCCCATGGTCAACCAAACATGCCAAAAGTACTTTCCTAAGCATCCTCTTCCTAAGAATTTGTTTCCTAGAAATCATATTTCTAGGAGGAAAAATGCTTCCTGCGAACCAAACAAGGTCATAGAGTCACTTTTTTGGCCTTCTTATCATTGAAGTCCCTTTTCGCTACTACAGCAACCTCTTGTACTTCATGTGATTTCCCCTCTTCTTTTGATGTGAGGATATTTAATTTACATTTTACTTTACTAAAATCTTTGTTTGTAGTTTCCGAAACCTTCTCCTCATGATCTATTTCTCTCTTTTGTTACCAAAGTAGTAGGTACTTTATAAACAGGTTCTCTTGACTGTACTAGTTGAGTTTATGAGTAGGACATTGACGAGCAAAGTAGCCTCTCCTCTAGAACCTATAGCAGCCTACTCTTTATTGGATTTCTCCTCTATCTTATATACCAAGAATTCTTTTCCTCAACCCTCTTCCTGATTAGTTAAGTGTTGTGAAGGTTCTGGTGTAGTTTTTCTTCATTGGCTTTTAACCCTTCTTTTGTTCAGCTTCATCACAATAGTTTTGATTCATATTTAGGCACTAAGCAATAGAATGTTTTTCGAATTTATTAACCAACATCTTTAGATTTTAGAATCTTAATTTGCAATTGTATTCAAAGTAGGAGAAGAAATTTGAACATGGTACTCCTTGGCTTGAAAAGCTAGCCTCTGGGTGTACTTAAGGAGATAGCCTTTTCTTGCCTTGGTTGGAGGAGCTTTTTGTAAACTTGATTTGGATAAGTACATGACAAGTATCTCTCTCCTTCAACTTCACTTATATTGTTAATTTCCCAAGTAATTGGTTTATGATAGCTTCAATATAGACCTTTATCTTGTTCCATTAGTTCTTGGCTTCTCCTTTGAACTTATTCTTGAGAAACTCCATATTTCTATGTCCAAACATCTTGCATCAAGAAAGGTAGCCTTTAATAGGAAAAAAGCCAATTTATAAAGTCTCTATTAAGGTATCCATGGGATCTCCACAAAAGTCTTCAACTACAAGTCTAACATTTTAATGAGATGTTAGTTGCTTGAATGATTCTTTGATCTTCTACACTTGTTGTTCTCATGAATCTGCTCCTGGGTCGAAATTGACTTTTTCTTGGTTTCTCCTGTTGACCATTGTGCTTATTATGCATCCGCTTTATGGGTGTCTAAAAGGACCAAGTTTTATAGCAATATATTTGCCTTTTTTGTCCCATTCGGGAATGCCAAGGAACTAGTTTGCCGATGGAAAGGGTTGCAAGTCAGATGGCCAGGAGTATAATGCGTGCATATGCATGCCACCATCATTGCATTAGGTAAAAATATGGTAATCAAAAGACTTTCGTCGCCGTCACACCACCGTTCAAAGAAAAGAGATTTTGGATAGGGATAAGGGTGTAGTACTGGGCTATGGCAATAGAGATTCTAAGTTACAACTATTCCTAAAGTAAAAATTAACTACTAGTAGGCTAAAAACTAAGACAAGAAAAAATGTATTAATTTGATTTGTCAAAGAGCTTCTTATTGAGTACAATTATGCATATTTATTCTAAGAAATAGAATAATTGTAACATAATTGCTGGTCCCTATAACTGCCCACATGGCCACTATTTTCACTAATTGTGAAGTTTCCATGTGTAGCATAACTGTTCGAATATTCTTCAGCTTGTGACTAGACTTGGGCATCGGGCCGTGCCGGGTCGGCCCGGCCCAGGCCCACCGGGCCAGAGGTCTAAACGGGCCGTGCCCAGCACGGCCCGCTCAGCAGAGAACCGAAGCCCGGCCCGGCCCTAGGCCCGTCTATTGGCGGGCCGGGCCCAGCACGGCCCGTCTGGAGAGGGGGGGAGAAAAATAGCCGTTTCCAACGGCTATTTTGGGATTTTTCCAAAAATGCCCCTCCCAACAGTCCAAAAACGGCTAAATTGAGGGGTATTTTGGAAAAAAAAATTTTGGGCTTCTATAAATACCCCTTTCCTTCCTCATTCTCACCACACCAAACCAACTATTCTCTCCTTCTCTACTACTATTATTTCTCTCTTCTAAAGTGCTCTTCTAGCAATTTAATTTTTAGTTTTCATTTAGCAAGTGTTCAAGTGCTACACAAGAGGAGGTTTCTGTTGAGAAGAGAAGGTCACTCCTGTTGAGAGCACAAGAGGAAGCTCAGAATCTCGACTCTGCCTCTGCCCTCCGACCCTCTACTCAATTCCTCCTTGTGGTTAGTTTTTATTTTTTGAATTCATCAATTTAGATATGTCATCTTTTGAGGAAAGTCATTTTGGCATTCCTCCTGTTTCTGAGGGAGAAGAAACTAATCCCCAACCCCATGTTCCTAGTTCCTCTAGAACTAGTGAACCGAGTGAAGATCAAACCTCTTCTCGTAAGAGGACTAGTGCTGTATGGAATGAATTTGATAGAGTTATGGTTGATGGAGTCTGGAAAGCTAAATGTAAAAAATGTGCCAAACTTTATAGTTGTAGTAGCAGTGGGGGAACAGGGCATTTAAAAAGACATCAAGAGAGTCATAGGATGCATGATTCTCATGCTCAAACTCAAAGTACCCTTAATATACAAGGGGGATTACTTGTAGGTAATTTTGCATATAATCAAGAAAATCAAAGAAAAGCGCTTGTAAAATGGATAGTTAAGGATGAATTATCTTTTAGTTTATGTGACTCTTTTAATTTTGAAGAATATGTTCAATTAAACCTACAACCTGCTTACAAAAGAACTAGTAGACGTACATTTAGAAGAGTAGCTATGACTAACTTTTTAGCAATGAGACAAAGTTTAATTGAAATACTTTCTACTTTAAATGTAAAAATTTCATTAACTTCTAATATTTGGTCAGCATCTGTAGGTAGTAATTGTTTTATTGCCATTACTGCTCATTATATTGATAATGATTGACAATTAAATAAACGTATTCTTGCTTTTCGTGCTTTTGATTTTCCACATTCTGGGCAACAAATTTTAAATGTCATTTATCAAACTACATGTTCATATAATATTAATGATAAAATTATGTCTATTACTTTTGATAATGCATCTAATAATAATTATGCTGTTACATTATTAAAAGACTCATTGCATCCCATGTTAGATGGAAATTTATTGCATATTAGATGTGCATGTCATATCTTAAATCTTTCTGTTCAAGCTGGCATGGGCATGATTCAAGATGTGATTTAAAAAATTAGAAATGCAGTTTCTTTTATTCATGCTTCAAGATCAAGACTTCAAGAATTTAAGGAACTATCTATAAATCATGGTAAACATTTTAAAAAATTTAAACTTGATGTAATTACTCGTTGGAACTCAACATATAGCATGATACATGATGCATACCCATATAAAAACTTATTAAGTGCATATATTAATTATCGTGGATTAGGCTTTACATTGACTGAAACTGATTGAAATAAAGAAAAAATTTTGGAAGATTTTTTGCTTAGTTTTTATAATGCTACCAATGTTCTTTCTGGTATTTATTATCCAACTTCATATTCATTTTTACAACAAGCATATATAATTAGTCAAAAATTTGCAGAACATAGATATGATGATGTTTTAATGTCTATTATTAACCAAATGAAATCTAAATGGAATGAGTATTGGGACAAGATATGTCCTATGCATAACTTAGCTGCTGTATTTGATCCAAGAGTTAAATTGAATGGCGTGCTAATTTTACTTGATGCATACTGTGAAAATATGATTCAAGATCCTGAACCTGCTAAAAATGAGGTAAAACAACTTCTTTATAATATTTATGCTATATATGATGAAAAAATTCGTGGATCTAGATTCTCCGTACAAAGCTCTATTTCTTCTTCTAGTAGTTCTCGTTCGTCATCTATTTTTTCATTCATTGCACAGAGAAAACACACACATGCTTTAAGTTTATCTTCATCTTCTTCATCTTTAAGTAGTGAACTAGAATTTTATTTACGAAATGATCTTCAGTCTGCATATGATGAAAATCAAATAGAGAGTCTAGATGTATTATCTTGGTGGAAGAGTGTTAAAAATCAATATCCTGTTATGTCTACAATTGCACGCGATATTTTAGCTGTGCCGATGTCCACGGTAGCATCGGAATCCGCTTTTAGTGCAGGTCGGCGTGTTCTTGACGAAAAAAGAAGTAGGATGACGGGCGAAACGGTTGAGATGCTTTTCTGCTTCAAAGATTGGTTGGATGCTGAAGCAAGACTTCAAGATAAAGGTGGACATAATACAACATCCTCTGATGATGATGATACAAACACTACTGAAGAGTGAATACTGATTCACTGAATCACTGATGATTAGTAAGATTTCTTAATTTTTTATAATTATACATTTTTATTTTTTTAATTGTTAAAGTGAGTCATCTCTATTTTTTCTCCTTTCTTATTGTATTCTGGAGGTCAGACCAAGGTCCAAACCTCCCTTCATGTACCATTTTGATTTAAATTAATAAACTGGTAGGGGTCTATGCCAAACCCCCCACCATTAAGGTAGCTTTATATTAATAAATCCTTAGTTTTCAATATTTATTAATTTATTAAAAAAAATTTATGAAGCATTTATTTTAATGGAGACGGGCCGTGCCAGGCCCGGACCGGGCCTGGCCCGCGGGCCATGCCGTGCTTGGCCCGCGGGCCAAGAGCGGGCCATGCCGGCCCAGGCCCGAAGCGGGCCGTGCCGGGCTCGGCCCGCGGGCCAGAAACCCGTGACCCAGCACGGCCCCCTTGAATGGGTCGTGCCAGGCACGGCCCGGTACTGTAGCTAGCGGGCCGTGCCAGGCACGGCCCTCTTCGTGCCGGGCCGTGGGCGGCCCGGCCCAGTGCCCAAGTCTACTTGTGACTCGTACTGGTACATCATAATTAATCATGGCTAGATTTTAAGCTCTGTTTGGAGGAGCTGTTGGTAGTAGAGCTTTTGAAAGTAGAGCTGTTGGAAGTAGAGCTTTCTGAAGTAAAACTTTTATAAAAAGTTATTTACTGTTTGGTAACTATATTTCTAAAGTGTGTGACACTTTAACATATGTTTGGTAAACAAATTGAGAAAGTATTTTTGTATAACAAAATTACCATAAAAGTATTGCATAGTATTATACAACAAAGCATAATAAAATATAACATACATTAATACATAAATATATAATATAGTATCATATTACTATAATATAATATAATATTATTATAATATAGTAATACAACATTGTATGCTATAGCATAATAATTTAATATAATATTAAATTATTTAATATAACATATCATTGTATTATGATATAATGTAGTATAATACAATAATAAAGGTACAAAATATTATGATTATTAGCATACATTATTTTTCATAATATAACATAATATTAAATTATTTAACATAACATATTATTGTATTATGATATAATGTAATATAATATTATATTTATAGTATAATATAATAATAAGAAACAAAATACTTTTTTTTTGTACGGAAGGGAGTCTGATCCATAGCTAGGGTTCTTTGTTAGGGCTCCAGCAGATTTTTAAGTTTATAAATGGACAAAGTATGTAATTATTATATTTTATTATAGGTATTTTGGTCAAAAAAATATTTTTCTGACAAAGCTGAAAACAGTTTTTTTGGAAAGCTCCAAAATGGAGCTTCTCCTAAAAAGCTGTTTTTAGCTTTTTGAAAAAGCTTAAACAGCTTTCCGAAATTTTTACTAAATATTTTTTTTCATCCAAAAGTGCTTTTGGAGGGCGAAAGTGCTTTTTGGCCCTTCAAAAGCTCTCCTAAACGAGGCCTTAATCATTTAGCTTGCCTATTTATGGTATGGCTAAATTCTACCTTTTAGACTATGCCTCTACACTTAGTGTAATTCATTATTGTCGACTTAGTGTAATTCATTATTGTCGAACCCTATCTAGCCCATCAAGGGTCATTTGACTTTCATTTAATTTGTCTCAAATCTAATTAGATCCATATAGTGCTTGTTCATGGCTACAAATTAGATTGATTGAGATGGGGTGTAAACATTACTCACCTCTCATGTCATGAATTTTGGAAAGTTGGGTACCATTACTCATTATGGACACTTATTTTTACTGTTGTGTACCATATAAGCCACTATTCCCATGCATGGTAGATAGTTTGACCACTCCTCTCATGCATAGGTAGTTGTAACCGTTAGCCTACCTTCATCTCTGGACTCTACTCTACTAAGGCTTCATTCTAGCTCGGTTGAGAACTCTTACTTCCTTGGATGTACATCACATTTACTTGGCTTGCACCCTTGGTGTTTCGGCCTGCTTCTCCCTTGGTGGATCGGTCTTTTGATCACAACTAGTTAGGATGTTGTGTAAATGCAATATGACTCCTACTCATACATATTCCTATTGCTGGGAGTCATTTGCTTTTGTACCATTCTAGTGGTAGTTGGACTGCGGTTGGTTTGGATCCAATGATGTGTGGCTTGCCATTGAATTGAGGTGCCTTGGAAAGCATGTTATACATTGACATATTTGTTGGCTTTTGGGAGCAAGGTGGGGGGCAGCAATTAGAGCCTAGTTGCATTAGCAGGTTGCGCCTAAAGTTACATTGCAAGTGTGGGGTTGGGGATGTTTGAGAATGGTTGTCAAGGAGCAAATGCCAATAGGATAACTAATGGGACCCAAAGATGCCCTCCAACCACCCAAGTACAGTCGTTGCTCAAACAACAAAGTAAACAAGCAAAATTGAAAAGCCTGTAGGCAAGTGAAAGCACAAAGAGTTCGAGAGTGATTAGGAATTTAAGAGCAACTAGGATTTCAAAAGCAAATAGGATTTTGAAAATGTTTTTATTTTGAGAATTGATAATGAATTCTACTTCAACTAGGATTCATACTTCAACTAAGAATCCTAAGTCAACTTGGAGATTGAAAGTAATTTGAATTGAAATACTTTTTTTTAATTAGTGGGGAATTTTAGTTTAATCGAGAATCCTAAGTCAATTAGAAATTTGTGTAGCTAGGAATTTGAAAAGCAACTTTCACTTTATTGTTTAGAACTTTTCTATCAACTAGGAAAAGTAATTCTAATGCTAATAGAAATCATACATAATTTCAAATGCTAACATAAATAGAAGAGAACTTGCTCCAATACCAAATCTTATGGAATTAGATTTGGGGTCCGATTTGAAAAGAAATATTTTTATTTTTTGATTTTTAGAAATCCTAAACTAATAATAAAGACAAAGAAATGTTTTTCTCTGATACCAAATTTGATACAAGTATAGGGTCTTATGGGATTCCTTAGCCCACATGAGATCAAAATAATAAAGAAAAATAAAAAAAGAAAAAGGAAAATGGAGTTGTAAGCTAGAACTAGAGCTAGAAGCAAGAAATTAAAACTAGAAGAAGTATAAAAGTTAAAAGGAAATTAGAAGGCCATGCACCTTCTCTCTATATTAGACCTTCAACTTTACACCTCTGGATATCATTGACTCGAGATAGAAGATGCCAAGCCTTTCATCAACATCTCCTCCTCTCTAGTCTCAGAGCATGGGCTCTTGACTAGTCCCATATAGGGGTGTTAATTTACTTTACTACATTAAGTACCTAATTTAACTTGGCTTTAGTAGGGCGAGTTTTACCCGACCTTTAGCATATCTGAAGAGGATGTGGGTAATGGTAAAATTCAACCTGAACCTAAGTCGGATATATATAACCCTTTACAAATGCCCTTTCCACCTTTTGCCCTAGTCGCTCCACTTGTGAGAAAGACCAAACATATAAAAGGTTATACCGTTTCAGCGAAAAAAAAGTTACATGTCATGATGATTAGTTATTCATTTTTTTAGTTGATTACTTTTCTTAGTTTAAGAAATATTTGACTTCTTAAAGAACAATATTTTGTTTGTATGTTTCTATTACTGTTGAAAATTTAGTTTGTTATGTTCTATGTCTTCAACTTTTATTTGGTTTAATATTATGTGAAGCACTAAGATTTATTTTTATATTTCTTTTTATTTGTTTGATTTGTATACAATGAAATTGATTTTTATAGCTCTACCCAATCTAATCCATCCAACCTATTTTGTCTAACTCTACCCATCCCACTCTACCCGGAGGTGAGTACGGGGTGACATGGGTAATCGTCTATCCGACCCATACTCGACCTGGTATCATCGCTAGCCTTATACCATATGAGAAATTGATAGAAATCTCAAAGAAAGCTTTGTTAATTATACTATGGTGATTGATTAAATTTGAGTATTATGAGAAAGTATTTATAGGAGAGATTTTTTTAAAGCTAACACGTTTTTCTTAATTCTCATAAGATATAATTTACCTAAAAGAAATAAAGAGATAACATCAAGAAAAAGTAAAAAAGTAATTGTCTAAGTTCAGTTGGATTTCTAACTTATCTAACATGAGTTTTTAGAAGAAATAAGCAAAAAAAATTTGAAAACATAGAAAAAAATCATCCTTAAATTATTTTGTATTTTTCTGAATATTTGGAACTTTGCTAGCATTAGCATGTCTTCAATAAATCAACCATAACTCGCTTATCTAATCTCCATTTGAGTGATTTAAGATAAATTGGAAGATATCTTAGCATCAAATGTAAGTGGTTTCATCTGAAAGTTCTAATTATGTCGATGCCGTTGAAGCTTCTTTTTGAACCAATTTGCATAAGACTGTTCTTTTTAATTCAGCTTGATATAACCTTCAAAATTTAAGTCTATTGGATATGAGTCAGGTATCACCTTATATCCTCTTATAATCCTATTAGAGGTTTGATGACTATCCAAAGTGTACCCCATCCCACCAGTAGAATTTAACGCGAATCTCAATAAATTGGCCTTGAAGCTTGTTCAAGCACAATTTTTGGTATAGCAATACAATCCTTTTCATCTTTGGTGGTTCTCAATCAACCTTATGGGGCCTCTTTTTTTTTTTTTTGGTGCACTGGATCTCACATCATACAAATATGAGTATAGCCAACAAAATCAGAAAAAAAAAATTAGCTAAACGGGCAGGAAACGTCTGCCTGATTCCTACAGAAGAAGCTCCTAGAGTGATGCGTTGCATAGGAGGCCACCCAATCCACGACTGTGTTTGCCTTTCGATAAACATGTGCGGCCCTGAAAGCGCCACAGTCCTCGGTTATCCTCCGTTTGTCCTGGATCAGAGACATCCTGTCCGTCATGGTATGCCCCCTGCTGATCCTCTTGATCACAAAGGCTGAGTCGCCCTCCAGGTAAATATGCTCGGCACCCAGTGTACGCCTCGCATAGATGACACCCTCCCATGCCGCCTGCAGCTTCGCTCCAATGGCCAATGTTTCATAAATCCTGCAACCACTAGCCGCCACAAATCTGGAGTGGTGGCTCTAATAACAAAGACCACACCTCCCTTCTCACCTTTCTCCACAGCACTGCCATCAAAATTCATCTTAAGAAAACTAGGGGATGGGGGCTCTTAGAAAATAAGGATAAACCTGGTCGCTGACTCAGCTGGATTAGAGACCCAGATGTCCTTAGTTGTCTCAGGGGATCGAGATGGAGCACTGCTAATGACCTCCGATGCATGTGCGAGGCTCTGTCCACCACCACCCTCGGATGTAGCTGGCTTTCCTCAAAAATTCGAAAGTTTCTATTTAGCCAAGTATAGTAGGCCAAATAGGCATACCGGACCTCCCACTCCACCATATCTGACCTCCTCGTAGATGTTCCCAGCCAAGTAAGAAACACCTCTAATGGGGACTTGCTCCGCCCAACATCAAGGGATATCTCTGCGCACCACCAAATTTTGATTGCATTAGTTACCCTTATAAGTTGCGGGAGAAATGATGGATAACCATTTCAAATTGGTATCTTTTGTAACCTCTCGATATTTTTTCATGTGATTTGGTTAATATAATTTCTGTCTAACTATTTCTCAATGAGATTTCATATGACTTGGTTAATATAACAACCTATGATTTGGTTAATTCCTGCTTGCCACTTAGTATTTTTCCAACATCCATCAATTATTATTCTCTCTGAAGTTTGAATAGATTATGCACAAAACAAAAGAAAGAAAACTTTTAACAAAATGATTAACAATATTAATATACCATAAAAATTAAAATATAAAATATTTTGTAAAAGAAGATGGTCAAAAATCTCAAGTACTCTAAATTTTTTTGAACTAAACCTTGTGGCTGTCAGTTGTCCAGGTATGCATATTAAGATAACCCGCAATACATGATTATGACCCAAACGATCCAAAGTCAACCTGACTCTTGTAATCTCTATAATTTTTTAATACCAAGCCTGGATTTGACCCTTGATCTAACAAAGTTGAATATAGGCTGACTTAATCCAGATTATCTCAAGACGATTGAACGAGTCGGGCCAAATGCACTTCTTTGACACCAACTGACCAACCGATATACACAACAAATAATCAATCACATTGATACAAGCCAAGTTAATACAACTGCTTTAAGATATTCATCGTCTGTTAGACGAATGCATCTTTTATCGAGCTTCTCATACTTACAGAGGGGCCAACAGTGCTGCGGATTGGATGGCCATATATGCAGCTCATCATTCAGGGGATTTTATCTGAGTGAACCAAGCTTCTGTCCGCCTCTTTTACAATCTAATTTACTTTTTGATTTTTTGGGCAAGTCTTACAATCCTTATGTGTGAACTGGCGATGTACCAAAAAAATAATAATAAAAGAGTTAGATGAATCCACAAGCTTATGCAAATGCACAATTTTTTAACTGACACTTGCGCCAGAAGAACATAAACAAAACCAGAGGGAAGAAGGTTGGCAGTTAGGTTCAAGTTCAACACGACTCCCTCTCTAAATGCTCCACCTATCAAAAACCACCACCCACACGAAGACACGTACTTTAAAGCATTGCCCCTTGAAAACCTCCTTCCAATGCTCCACACCTCCATCTTACTTATCCTAGACCTCTCATTACCTAATGGATGGATGCATTGAGGGGGTGTGATGGATGATCAAGATGGATGGATGGCTTGGGAACAGGATAAGGAGGGAGTTTTTGAGGGGCAAGGTAGTTGGGGGAAGTACGTTATCCGAACGCCTTATGGCCGCCTCTTCCTTCCATCCAACCAACGCCCCGTCGGTGCCTGCCGCTTAAACCTCTCTCTCCTCCCCTCGTCACCCTAGCTCCACCAATGAAAGCCCCGGCCCACCCGGTTAATTACGGAAATGCCCTCAGAAAAATATTTTTATTTTCCCGATCTGCCCCTCTCTTCTCCGAGAGTCCGGAGGCCCGCGTTTCCTTTCCTGGAATTCCCGTTCTGCCCCTCCGATCCCTCCGGCGAGCCCGCCGCTAGAGTTTTACCGTCGCCTCCTCCTCATTGGAGTGGGCGAAATTATTAGACTTCGAAGCAAATCGAAAAAATTCAAAAAAATTTAGCCGCTCATCAATTTCTAGGGTTTATGCGACGAAAAATTCGTTTTTTTGGGGGGGCTCGAGAAAGGGGTTTTCTCAGGTAATTTTCAGATTTCGATCAGAAGAGGGATTGTTGCTGAAAAAAGAAAAAAAATTGGATGCAACTCCAGCTTCTAATCGAATTCTAGAGTTTATGTGATGAAAAATTCGTTTTTCTCTTACAAAATAGGGGTTTTGCTGGGATTTGCGGATATTTGCATGAAAAGGGATTTTACTTGAAAAAGGAAAGGGAATTTGATGGATCTCCAGAGTCGGTCTATCCCACGGAAAATTTGTTTTTTCCCTTTGCCGGTGGGTTTTCTCCATTAAATTTTTCAGAAAATTGGATTAGAAAAAGATTTTTAGTTAATAAAAATAAATTATAACAGAATTCTAGTTTTGGAAGCAACCAAAAACCCTAAAACGCGACGGACGAGAAAAGCCGTTCCCTTGGAATCGGGATCTCCCGAAAGGTCTCCTGGGGGGGCATTTCGGGAATTCCAAAGTTCATACACAAATATGGGAAGCCGAAATTTACGTGGTCTTTTCGGCAATTCTTCCTAATCTTCGGGGGCATTCCCGGAATTGAACCCAGAGTAGAATTAGCCCAAACATACGTCCCCCCATCCCTTCAACCCCACCAGCCATAAAACGAAAGCGCAGTAAAGAGAAGAGAAACCAAAAAAAAAAACAGAGGGAGGAGAGAGAGAGAGAGAGAGAGAGAGAATAGAGAGAGAAAGGTGGTTGATGTGAGAGCTTCTCTCTCGTCCCCTTCGACAACTTCTCCACCACCTTCCGGTTATGCCCCTGCGAGCCCACCAACCTCTGCCGGCCTTCCCTGAATACCCCTGATCTCTTCCTCCCTCGGCGCCGTCGTAGGTTCGTCCTGCGTGGTTTTCCTTTTTTTGATGCTTATATCTTTGTGTTTTGTGTTTGTTTTGGTGTGGAGTGGGGTTTTGGGTGGTGGGTTTTTGATGGGCTCGCCGCCTTCGGATCATAGTTTTCCAGCGGTTTTTGTTGCTGGGTTTTTGTTGGGGTTGTCGGCTTTGGGAGGAGGAGGATGAAGGACGGAGAGTTTGGCGTCGCCAAGCTTCGCGGGGTGGTGGATTGGTTGGTGGTGGGATGGTTGATGAGGAAAAGAGTCAGGAGATGGGTTTGTTAATGGGTTTTCGTGCGTGGTTTGAATTTTTGTCGTGAAAATTTTGCGCCGTGGATTGGGTTTTGTGGGGTTTGGGGTTTGATTGGTCGAGCTGAGGGCCTTGCCTTTTTTTTTTCTTTTTTTTGTGGATTGTGTGAGTGTGGAGTTGTTTGTTTTCAAGTGTGTACTGTGAGCGTGGTTTTAGTTTGGCTGAAGACTGGTTATTCATGTTGATTAGTTGATTAAAGTTGAGGTGGTGAAGGAGTTGAATTTGGATACCGAGATGCCTAGAAAACTAGATGTGGTTGTCACTGTTGCCGAAGATTGTGTTTGAAAGCTGATTCGGTTTAACTTCCTCTGAATTCTATGAAAAATAATTGTATTTTGGGAAATAACCTAGAAGTTGGTAGATTCATGCAAATTGA
Organism: Phoenix dactylifera; assembly: GCF_009389715.1. Classification (NCBI taxonomy): domain Eukaryota; kingdom Viridiplantae; phylum Streptophyta; class Magnoliopsida; order Arecales; family Arecaceae; genus Phoenix; species Phoenix dactylifera. The sequence continues at coordinate 14,430,000 of NC_052401.1, read as the reverse complement.
ACTTTGGGCATTTCGTTAATGGTTTTGACAGGGTTGTTCATGTGTTGTTTCTCTGTTTCTAGATGCGCTTCTTATATCAGTTAAGAAGTTATGATAACAAAAATTTGTACAGTAATTTTCATCCTATTAGCAACTTCAGTAGTGCTCCTTTGATTGAATTCCTTTTCTTTTCGTTCTAATTGCTTATTTTATTTATTTGTTTATTTAATTTGATAATCAATAATCAGAGGGTGAGGGTGTGCCTGTGGTGCCTTCACGCTTGGGTGGCTTTGTCTCTATGGTCAACTAATTTGGTCTTGCAGTGTGATGCTTATATGTATATCCCCATGTAATGCAATCCTATGAAGTCTTGATCCATTAATCCAGATGTTTCAGCATTTGATGAAAGGCACATGTCTTGCCAATTGGGACTCTCTTGCATAGATTTTCTAGGCATCCGTAGTTTATTGGTCATGAGGGATGTCATGCCCCCGCCTGCGCGGGGCACATGAGGCACCCAGTGCCCACGTGGGGGCCACATGAGGGGAAAACATGGGGCTCCCTTGATAGATATTGTCCGGTTCCGGGGCTTGCCCACGTGCACACGCACTGCTCAGATCCCTTTCCGATTTTGTTTTCTATCAAAAACGCGTCTGCAGGATTTGCGGACGCCTGCCTCATATGCCCAGGCTCTGGAACGAGTCTAGTCGATGTGAAATTTTTCATTCACCCATCCTCGGACTAGAGCCGTCCTCGGCTCTGATACCAAAATGTCACGCCTCCGCCTGCGTGGGGCATGTGAGGCACCTAGTGCCCACGTGGAGGCCGCATGAGGGGGGAACACAGGGCTCCTCTGCCAGATATTGTCCGGTTCTGGGGCCCGCACGAGTGCATACGCGCCGCTCAGACCTCTCCCCAGTTTTGTTTTCTACCCCAAACGTGTCTGCAGGATTTGGAGACACCCACCTCATATGTCCAGGCTCTGGAACAAGTCTAGCCGATGTGGAATCTTTGAAAGGCCTTCTTCATTTCCTGTTTACCTACAACATGCTTGTTTTGAGTTATTTGCATTTCATATTTGATAACATTTTGTAGTCTCTAGCACAATTTTTTAGCCACTTATGGTTTCAACCAACCTCACAGGTTCATTCCTTCGATGTTTCTCTCTTTGTCTGTATCAGTTAAATTTTGCACATAGTATCTTATGTTGTTTGTGCCTTTGCTTGTTTCCAGTATCTTTTCCTTTTTTTTTTTTCTATTTTTTTAAATTTCAACTCCTCTCATTTATATAACATCCACAAACAATTTAAACTAAAATTTCTGGTCCAGTTATATTATATTCAGATTTCAGACCATGCGAACAATAATCTATCTTGCCTTGGTGTATAAGACTGGGATATAATAAGAGTGTGACTTCTTGTTTAAGCTTAGCAGGGTTCTTGAATGTATTATTTAAGGCCTTTTTTTAAAAAAAAATGTAACATAAAATTCTAAAGTAATCCCACTTGCACTTTTTGAACTGTAATGTTGTATGTTATTGGTCAAATAATCATTTATCAACTGGTTAATCTTACAATGAGATGTTTTGGATGCTTCAGATATGATCTTTTTTTGTGATATGTGGTGAACAGCTTTCTGTTATTTATCAATCACAACTTTTCTGCAACTAATACCAGGATTGCTGGATGTGGCCTCTTTATTGTACTGCATCATTTTATATGGTTGCAGATCTCACTGTTGATGATAGTACCTTACCTGTAGGCATCTTTAGGACTTCATGGTTGATTGATGGAATGACAATTAGCTCATGATCATGATAATCAATGATATGATCCTCCATCTTTTCTTAGAAAATCAACTAATTGAGTTTCGTCTCACTTATTCCTTATTATTAAAATTATTAATCTTAATGTTCCATGAACCAATATTACTTTCCTATGATCTTTGTCTACAAGACCTTGGGCACCACTGGCTTTGGGGGACTACAACTCATGATCTTGGATTGTAAATTTCATGATCATGGATCTTTGTGATTTACTATTTTTTTGAAATTTTAATATGTAAATATACATTCCGTGCATAAGCGTCAGTCTCAATCCATCCTTATTTTAAAATTATAAATCTGTTAAGTGTTGCAAATTTCATACATTCGTTGACTCTATTAGAGGAAATTCTTCTGTCATTTCTAAGGAGGCTCCTTTTGCTTCTATATAGAGTTAATAAAGATGAGTTGCAATTGATGATGGACTGTAGATAATATAATCCTTTCTTTATCTCATAGTCATGAAATTTCAATTTTTCCTCATTTTCATTTGAGCTTTAGAATTGCAATTTATCCAGTTGATATACAAAGTCAACAAGTTTCTAGATTCCTAACATCCATATTTTTTTTAAAATTTATAAAGTTCATATCAACATGTGAATTAACATTTTTGTGGCAGTTTATCATGAATTGGACTCAATTCATCCTTGCAAGTTGAATGACAACTGTAGCCTCACTAATATTGCCACAACTACTAATTGCACTTGGAATCACTTCCGTGTACACATCCCGAATAATCTAATGAATTTTCAGTACATATTTCTACTTTGTGATTCTTTCTCTTTCTCTCACACATGCAAACACACACATACACTTTCTCTGTATGTCCACACATGTGCATATTGTACTGTCTGTCTGTCTATCTCTCACTTATATTGATTGTCAAAGCAAAGATTTGTTTTCCATCGTCCTTGCCCTACAATTGTATACTTAAATTGAATTAACCAGCTTAGAAATTGTTACTACATTTCATAACCCATCCCCTATGATTTGATAGAAGGGCTTGTAAGTATAAGTTCAGAATAATTGGGAAATTTCGTATGTCTCATTTTGTCAATGTTTGTACAATACTTGTTGCTAATTCATTTGATATCCTTGCTATATGCAAGATTGTTGAATAACCTATCTAACCAAATACATATAATTACTGCTCTATTTTTCTAAAATAATAAATACTTGGGAAAAAAACTAGGGACTGCTTACTTTATGTCCTAAGCCTTGTGTTAGCGATCTCTATGAGGATTGGAAAAGCTGAGCCTCGTTTATTTGCTGAAAATTACAATTATCATCATGTGAAATGTAAGCCCGACATTTTTTTGTTCATGTATGATTATTACACCTGAAAATCAAATTATGATATCTCTTCTTGCTATCACCATTGGGTCGATTTTCAACATACCAGTTTGCACTGGCTGTGCCATTGTTTAGGTGCTAATAAATTGTTCCAGCTTTGTCACGAGCGATACATGCGGTGGCACTTTGTGGTTAAATAGATAAATAATAGGTCAATGGTTGACCAGTTGAAGGCCATTTTTTAAAATTCTTTACTTTCTTATAAATTTGTCAAAAAGTGGATTAATATCAACATGCAACTCGATAAGAAGTATGCCTAGTGTGAAGTTTGTTTTTTGAGCTTTTCTAAACACTACGTTTTATAGTTGTTAATATTTCTGCTCATGGTAATTCAGTCGATGTTATGTTGGCTTATGCATGGTAGTGGAATGAATGCTTTGTCTAAATAGGCTGATGTTCTTTTTGAAAACACTCTGAGGAGTTATAAAATTCTTATTTCTTGTCCTGGTGAACCAATCAATCTGTGCTTTTAGGTCACATAGGCAGGAGTCAGCATTGGTTCCAGTCAACATGAAATGCAACCAAGAGGTATCACAGTCTTGTGATTAGTCATTCACCACCGATAGAATCCTTTCCGATTTTATTTTTGATTTGCTTATGGATGTTTGTAGTTTAAAACCGTCCATCTCTGTCCTGATAGTGAGGTATATTCATAGGATATGTTCAGGTCAAATGATTATCCAAATCAAGGCAAAACTACAGAGCATGCTTTACTCATGCACTTCTCAGATCTCAATAACAAGTAGTTGTTTTCTTTTGCGGTAATTCTATTTGAGGAACTGCAGCATGGTTCAAAATCTTGGTAGGATGTCCCATGGAACACTGGGATGGGGGTTACCGTCCTAAGTGTCGGGATAGGGTGAGACAGAGGTGCATCCCCCATTCCACGAAAAACCTGGATTGCCCTATCCCATGGGATTTAAAACTTTGAACTGCACCTCCGTTTTAGTCTTCTATGTTGACCTAGACCAAACCTTCTTGCCATGCTTTTCTTCTAAATGGATTCAATACAAAAGGATCTATAAATATTGAATCAGTGAAGTACTTTGAGCATTGGTTTTCTCCTTTGCCACTGAGTGTGTGAAGGAAGTTGAGGTGCAGGGTGTAACCTATCAAAATGCATATGACATGAAGTCTTTCATATACATCATCATTAAGGGTTCTACGCTATGTGATATTAATGGATAACAACTCCATGAATGTAGAATACATTTTTCTCAAGATAATGCAGATGGAGTTATCCCGCATAATGACAGAAAATGATTGATGAGAAGTGGTTTTCCATACTCTTTATGTTTTTAGCCATTTTTATTTTGTTGTTGAGACTCCTATAAGCTGCAAGAGTTGATGACTCATAGTTGAAGCCACCGAGCACAAATATCTATGGTGCCTAATGTGAAAGAACAGCTATTCTTTAATCACTACAGTCGCACATAGTCTGTTGACTGCTAAAATCTGTGAGTCATTAAGGGATCCACTTCACTTTAATAGATATTCTATGATTGTAGCAGTATACTGAATGTTTAATTTTCAGATTCATTTTATGGTCCAAGTAAGCTTTGATATGTTTCATAACTTGTATAGTTGTTAATGCTGCTGTTATCATTGTTGCTTTTTTTTGTATCATAATTTTTGCCTAATTTTTGAATAATACTCTGATACTGAATCATTTTATATTTTGCATTAGAAAGTTGCAATCAACCATGGTTAGCATAAGGAGACGCAGATATCTGGGGCTCTGCACTGGTATGGTAATTATGTTTTAATATTTTAAACAAAATTTTTATTGATAATGGAAATGACATTCTATTCACTAATTTTCCCTTGTTCAGGTGTGGTGACTTGTACTTTTCATTTGATTAATTCATTCATAGAATATAGTGACATTATATTGTTTATGTTCTAAAATACTGCTCTAAATGAAGAATAAATAAATAATCATAAAAGTTCATTATTGTTCATTTTGGATCGCTTTGAAATATGAAAGTTCCATTTTTTGAGCTAGATAATTACTTAACTATTCATAATAAGTGGCCAGAAAATAATTCAATTGGTAAATGAGAGCGTTCCTTTTACCCCGGTCATGAATTTTATAACCTAATGTCATGTCAATCCATAATTTCTTTCTTGAATACTGGGGGCATTTTAAGGAGGGGGGTGGGTGGGTTTGTCAGGACTATGAAGACATGCCCAGCATGATGAGTCATTTTTACTTTTCATTATGTAAATTTATAATTTCCTTGCTTCAATGAACTTATAATATTTCCACTGGACTTGTCAATATAATAAAAAACAATTAATTTATAATTTTCAGGGAAAGGTTCCGTTCCAGTTGAGCTTCCCAAGCCTGCTGAAAAAGGCAATGCTGTGGAATATCCTAATCAGAATATCAAGCCATTCAGTGTGCATCCTATGCCTCCAGATAATTTAGGCTTTCAAAAGCCGGTAAAGATGGCTTTTATCATCCTAAGCTCATTTTTTTCTGCTAGTCATGTCATATTGCCCTACTCTTTTTTGTTGTTGCGATTTTTTGAATGGCTTTCCTCTAACATGAATCATGTTTACACATCATGCTGATTCAATTGCGGAAAATTTGAATTTGTTGTAATAAATTCATATTTATGTTAGGAGGATTAAAAGATATATATTTATTTTCCTTGGTATCATTACATAATGTTGGCTATAAGAATGTTTATACCTTCCCTAGCAAGCTTGTCAGTTAGACTGTTGTCATCTAATCCATTTGCTGGTATCTTAAATATCTTCTACTACTCACCTTTGCTTAGGCCTATCTTAACTCATCTTGCCAACATGCCTTGATATCCTCATCTTTGCCCAGGCCTCTTATGGTCTGATCCAAGGTCTGGTGAACTGGTATTGGGACCCGCATGTCGGTGTGTTACCGGTTCGGTAGCATACCGACACACGGTGCGCTTGGGCGTGCTGGTTCCGTACCGGCACACCTAATTTTTTTCGGACTTTTTCAAGTTGATTTAATTGGTAATCAATTTTTTTGATTTTTCGATAATTTTAAGTCTAATTTGATATTTTTTTATATTTTTTGTTGTTTCTATGATCCCCGTTTAACCTAAATAATGCATCTTATTGTTTTAAAATAATACAAATTATAAAATAATTAGTAAGATGTTGCATGCTACAAAAGACAATCAAATACGTTGCGGGCTCCACTAGATCGTACACCGTGGTTCCTATTCTGTGTAGCATTCGTAAATCGGACTCACCAGTGAATCGAAGACCATCTTGCGGCTGTCTCCTAAATGGTTATCCCTCCTGTGGGCAATTTCGGCACATAGATATGTTGGGATAACCACCAGCTAAGTGCTGCTTCAATCTGGTTATCCCTCTTCCTTTAAACTCTGTGTTGCATCTACTGCACTTTCAATAGTACCAACCTAAGAGCATTTATCCATGATTCTAACCAATATCACGTTCTGGCTTCTTGTTTCTTGATGGCTCCATTCCTGCAGATTTATCAACTACGCCAGTTTATCAATTATTTAAAAATAGTAAAATTTTATTACAATGAAGATAATTTTTTTACATCAGAAAATATATCTGATTTATCTAATATATAATACTTTTTTATATTATTTATTTATTTATATATTTTTAATAATTTATAAAATTAAAAATATATTTAAATATCATAAATTCAGAAAAATATGTTTTCTACTTCAGAAATTATTTCTGAATTATGTAACACATACTACTAATTTTTTATAATTTTTGGTATTATTTATATATTTTTAATTATTTTTTAAATTTAAAAATAATTTTTAAATATTAATACTTAAAAAAATTAATTTCAGCTTAGATCCATGTAGAACCCAATAATGGATACTACATGTATTTTTCTAGGCTCAGGGGCATACATCAAAGACTACTTATTTCTCAATTCTTTTTCAAATTTAGGCCTAAGCCACTGTGCGCATGATTGCATCAAAATTTGAGTAAATGGACATCAAATTTTGCTAGAGAGCAGCTTGCATGCCCCTAATTGCGCTTCTAATTTTACATTTTTTTAATTTTATTTATTTATTTTTTATTTTTTAATCCAAAAATATATTTTGAATTTTTAAAAATTATATATAATACGAAATTAAAATTTTTTATGTCATCGTGTAGATTATCCACAGATCTACAACATATAATATATTCAAACTTAAATCAAAAATTTTGGTAAAATCTTTCTTTATTTTGCAAATTTCGAGCTATTTTTTCAAGCTTCTCTAAAAAATTGAGGAAATGAGATAGAAAAGAGGAAATATACTTTATTTAGCCTTAGATCTTTTTTCAATCGTGCTGAATCAGTGTGATTTTTGTCGTGAGGGAAAGGAGGAAAGCCGAAGAGCTTAGAAAGGATATTGGGAAGGCCTTCTCGAGCCTTTTCATCATCTTTTAATCAGCAATCAAAGAAAAGAGGAAGGGGCCTAGTTCAGAACTAGGTCAACTCGGTGCAAATCGGACAGTTTGCACTGAGTTTGAATGGAATTGGCTGGTTTCGACGGTTCCGGCCGGTTCCAGCCGGTTTGGAGCCGGTTCGGGCCGGTTGGAGCCGGTTCGGGCCGGTTGGATCCGGTTCGGACCTTTTTTGGTCGGTTCAGAACCGGTTCGGAGTTGAAACCGACTTCAATAAGTAAACCTACCTGGTTTTGCACCGGGTCGGCTTGGTACAGGTCGAACCAGATGGTTTGATCCGGCTCGGCCTTCCTTGGTCCGATCTATCCTCACTTTTGACAATTTAGTTCATGAATTATGCTGTTCTTAGCACTACCTTATTTTTTTTTTGACAAAAAATAAAAATTTTAGCAACGTTCAACATTAGTATGGTACTTTGTTGTCTAGAGGCACATTGTGGTATGCATTAACTAATTGACTTATTAATACTTTGAATCAACGTTCATCATTTCAGTATCAGACCCCGTATTGGTATCACAATGTTGATACACGGTATGGTACAAGATTGTGAGGCATACCAAGTTTCGGTACAGTACGAGACTGCATACTAAATTGATATCGGTATGGTATGGTATGGTATGTCTGGTGCTGTATGATACCGACCAGTACGGCAATCGTTGCTTTGGATACAATCTCATCGGCCTCTTTTTTATGGAATAGAACCAAGGTAGCTTAAAAACTTGTTTAGGAAGATTTTTTGACTTTTGGTTGCGATTATATTTTGCAGTAACTGCTGTTTTTGATGATTTCAAACACTCAATACAAAGTTATTTGGTAAGATAAGCATTTAGTTAGGATATTAGTGCTCTTTGTGAAGTATATCATAATATGTTCTTTCCATCTTATGGCATGGAGTGATAAAGCAATATGAATTATCGATTGATATACCACTGCATGGAAACTGCATCAAGCAGTTGTTTATAGATGCATAGCTGATGAGCATGTACTTTAATATCTGTTTATCCAAATGGATAAAGTAACTTCTGCCTCACAAATGATTATCTATTAACTAACAAGAAAGGCAGCTGGGACACAAGGTAGTTACAACTTGCTGAAACCCCTTTGTTGAAACCACAACAGTGGCTAAATTATCTGCACAAGGAACAAAGGCTATATTCTTAGGTGTTGGTGAATCTTTGTCACAGTGGAGATCATTGTTGGGGTTTCTCTAGTTGTGTTTGGTAATGACGTTAATCTTTTAGAAATGTCCTTCATATATTTGTCAAGGAGGATGTACACCTCAGGGAATATTCCATTATTTTTGTATTGACGCACCATCTATTACAGGTTTAATAATATGGTGAGGAAGGGTTATTTTTGAGATAAAGAATGCTATTTGAGCCATACATCCTGTTATTAATGACCCTACCATGAGACTACCATCGCTGCAATTAAAATTCCATTTCCGGTCCATGAACAATGGGTATGCGCTTGTGCTGGATGATGGAAATTGGGAAACAATGACGAAGAAAATGAACTATTCAAGACAGCATTCTTTTTTTATTTCTTCATATCGCAACCCCCCCCCCCCCCCCCCCCCCCCCCCCCCCCCCCCCCCCCCCCCGCACTGCCGCTGGTTTTTTCAAAAATTTTTCACTTGAACTGGCAACAGCAGCAGCTCTGAAACTGATACTGCTTAATTTTCATTTAGTAATAATTGATTCTTATATGTTCCTTTTTTATCCTTTTTGTTTTATATTTGGGAGCATGCATTTTTGAAGTTTAATCTCATACTTTACAAGCAGTATCTTGCAGTGATTACACTGTTGGTGGTGCTTTCCGTTTAAAGATCTGCATAATTTATCCCTCAATGATATGATTTTTAGCTTTTGTTACACCGTATCTGTCATGTCATATGTAAAGCTGAAGTAATGTATATGGAGAAAGTTAGCAACCTTCTTGTGATTACGTGAAGGTGCTAAACGTTGATGCAAATGTTGAAAGACATTTTTTTTAAAAATAACAGGATAATCTACAAGCTTAATTGTCAGTGTCAGACGTTTGACACCCAGATTTTTGACACTTACATTGTCATGAATATTTCTTGGTAATATCAAGCTTTACTGGTTATGTACCCAAAGAAATCAAGCTTTATTGGTTTAATATCATTGAGACGTGTAGTTAGCATATATTTGTTGCATTGTTACTGTTTTCAACACTTTAGAATTTATTGATGTTAAGGAATGTTCTCCATCAGCAAATTTGCTAGAAGCTTCTAAAGCATCATATTCAACTTTTGATATGACATAATTGTTCATAATGTGTCACACAGGAATTTACACCCATTTTCTAATAGAACCAAGATTATCCTACTATTACTGTCATATCCATGCCAAGAGGACATGACTAATGCGCTTAAATTGTTAGACAAGTCCATAACAGCTGTGGAATTTATTTATTTTATTTCAAAATTATCAGCATATTATTATGTTAAGCAAGTTGCAGAAGGTCTTTGTTATTTGGTTAAATGCTTATTGAATAACAGTGCAATAATGCACTAATCTAGTTGATGGGATTTACAGTGCAATAATGCTTGTAGGAGTTCTGTTATCTCTGATGCCAGAACAACATTTGTTTTTGTTTGTATGTGTTTATTTGTCTGCATATGCACCCCTGATATACATAAATATATGATATAATGCATTTACTTTTTAATAAATATTTATATTTCACTGAGCTACCATTTATTGCAGATCATGAAACAGTTCTGCTTCATGATCAGAGAAGGGACATTGCTATGCTTAGAAAATATGAATTTCCAGGAAGCTGATAAAATGTCCTTGTCTTTTAGAAAAAACTTTCTTGGTCCATCACAGTTCATCTCTCCTTATTGCACTATTTGCATATCATATCAGTACACATTGACAAAATTGACATGTATGTACTTATATCTCTGGGGTGTGCATATAGTGGTTACCGGTGCTATATTTCTTCTGCAATCATGCCAACTTTTTAAGCTGTCGTCCATAATACTATTAGTAATTTTGGTGCAATGTCAGTTGTTTCTGTGACAGTTTTTTTGTTTATTCTTCTGTAGGATTGATGATTATCTTATACTGAAACATGATCCACCATTTGATGCTGTTTACAGGTTAATATTTCTGAGGCATTCCCTGGATCCTCAAATGCATCTGGTTCAAGCTCATCAAAAGAGGAGGCAAATCATTATTATCCAGGTTAGTTCTTTCAATTCAATGCTATTATTTAAATGACTAAAAAACTGAATTAAGTAGTTGTTGGAAACAAGGTATGCTGAACTGGCCTGTATCGGCCGGTTAGCATGTACTGTACCGGTATCGGGGCCAACTGGTGCGGTTCAGCCGTGGAAAATGGTTTCTGCTGCATACTGGTGCGAACTGGTTTGGTTCGCATCGGTACGTGCGGAGCAGCGCGCCGGCGTGCGTTGGGAAGAAGAAGAGGAAAGAAGAGGAAAGAAGATGACGAAAGAAGAGGAAGAAGAAGAGAAAGAAGAGAAGAAGACTTACCGGTACTGGGCCTCGTCGGAGTGATCTTTGTCGGGGTGCTCGCCCTTCCTTACTCACAGGAGATGGGGGAAAAGAGAGGAGAAGAGAGGAGGAGAGAGAAGAAGAAAGGAGAAGAATCGGGAAGAAGGAAGAAGAGAAGAAAAAGAAAAAGAAAAGAAGAAAACAAAGAAAAGATGCAGCTGCATGTGTCCCGCGCGGGGAAACGTGTCCTACACGCGCAGGGCAGCGCGCCCGCGCGCGCTGGGAACCATGCGGGCACGCTCCTGCGCGGTGGACCGAGTCGGTACTGGTTTAGTACGGCCCGAACCGGTACTGACTTGGTCCGGTCGCCACCAATATGCTAACCGGTACCAGTTCGACGTACCTTGGTTGGAAATAGTTAATTTATTCATTTTTGCTATCTTAGGTATGTTCAAAAGGTTTACCGTACCGGTTGGTACCATACCATACTATATCGGTACCGAAGTAGTATGGAGTCTCCTACCGTACCGATACTCAGTACATCTCGCTATCTCGTACCGTACCACATACCGACACTATAATAAAATGATACTGATATAGGGTCCAATACCAAGACGACGAACCTTGGTCTAGCCTATTCTTCGAACTTTAAATTCTACGTTCTAAAACAGTCCGGACAACATATAATGAATAATCTGCAATTCTGTTCCATTCAACAATGATTCATTGGCAAGAAATCATTTGTGTATGAGAAAGAATGAACATATTCATAATGGATGTTTCATGCAAGTTTTCAAATTACGTGAGACATGGCCACCGTCGGCCTTGATAGCAATGTTTGTTAAAATTTCATTGATTTACCAAAATCGTTCCAGATTGGGAAAAGGAGCAATATTAGTTGCATTTGAACTTAGTGAGCGCATGCTTCATATTGCTAGGGCTAGAGTAGCCATATACATACATAGATACATGCGGATGGATGGACGAACAGGCACGCACACGCACACTCATGCATGCACGCACTCAGTTTACTCTTTAAAATGTCTGCTTTCCACTGGGATAAAGTTGTTATAAGACGTTTGGCAAAATAGAGTAGATGGGTAAATTTATTCCATCTTGACCCACCAAAACAAACAAATATATTTACCGCCTTTTGGAATTCAATAAGCTGACTGTAGCTGTTGAAACAAAAAGAAGTGAAAAAATGGATGTTTCTTAAGGAACAATATCATCACCAGGAGTTTGTTGTTCGTGTACTCATTGTGGATGCTACATGACAATCAAACATTTGTTTTTTGACTTCTACAGTTTCTATGTGTCCTTGATATTTGGCATTCTTGTCTTTCTGCAATATTTACATGTGCTGGACCAATGAAGAGAAGGAAAAAGAAGGGAAAACTTGCATTGATTCAGTTTGTCCGTATTAATTGATTTGGGCACACTTTTGCTTTGAAGAAACAAATTAATCTTGTAATTTCCCCTTTTCTAGTTCATGTAGTAATGAGTTTGTCGACCTATGTGCCTTCAGTGTATTGACTTTTGTGCACCAAAGAAAAAGAAAATTTCTTTAAAAAAAAGAAAGAAGAAAGTAATCTTAAAAGAAAGCTAATATGTTATATTGGCACCATTTCTATTAATATTAGATGTTTTCCCATTTTCTTAAGATTTTGCTATTGCTCTTTCAATTTGCAGGTAAACAAATCAAACGCAGGAAGCGGCACAGGAGAAAGCACTATGAAGACCAAGAACCATGCATGATGAGAGGTGTTTATTTCAAGAATATGAAGTGGCAGGCAGCAATAAAAGTTGACAAGAAGCAAATCCACTTGGGCACTGTTGGATCACAAGAAGAAGCAGCCCGACTGTATGACAGGTATTCACACACAACTAATTGAAGTGATTGCCATGTGTAATTTTCATTTCCATTGGTGTCCTACTAAAATTTGATTTGCATCCATGAGAAGCACTACTTGTGTTTTTCTTGATTACCTTCCATTTCAAATTGCTTTAGCAAATCTGCTTCTCAGAGTGAAACTTGCACGTATATAAAAATTTCTATGATGGATATTTTTTATTGTTTCTTTAGTCTTGAAAGGACAATTGCATGGTATGACATACCGTACTGTACCAGATGGTACCGGATATACCATACTATACTTGTTTGGTACTGGTACGTGTATGGGTGGTGTACCGACCTTCGGTACCATAGCGACACTATGCTAGTGTGGCACCAGTATGGGGTTCGGTACCTTTATGGCAAACCTTACAATTGTTTTGTTGTTGTTCTTTTAAGCTCGTTTGGTTCGCGGGAAAAGAAGGGGAAAAGTGTGGTCAACGGAAAAGTAAAGAGATGCCTCTTGTTTGGTTGGAGTTTTCAAAGAAGAGAGACAGAAAAGTTGTATTCCCGTGGGAATATGATTTTCATATTTCATGAAAAAGTCTTTCTCATGAGAAACATGGAAAAGTTACTTTTCCGTGAGCCGGAAATCGAAATATTTTTATTTTTTATCAAAAAGGCCCTTCAGCTATCCTTATTTGATCCAAAGCATTAAAGACCTAATTTTTATTAAGGGTATAATAGGAATTACACAACTTTTCAAGGAAAGTGGATGGTCAACCAAACATAAGTACTCTGAAAATCTGTCACTTTTCCATGGTCAACCAAACATGCCAAAAATACTTTTACAGGCATTCTCTTCTCAGGAATCATATTCTTATGAGAAAAAAAGCTTCCCGCAAACCAAACAAGCCATTTGAGAGCAGGCCTTAAACTTCATTACCAAACAAATGCAGACACCATTAACGTCACTGATCTTTACAAATATCCATTGATGCTGGGCTAACCCTGACTGGGTAATGTTTAAGATAGGAAACATAATATTTTAGGCATGAAATTTCAGAACTTAATAGCAGTGACATATTGTTATGAATGCATGAATTTGTATCAAAGGTGGACTTAGGATCAATGATGTAGATTTTGACTGAGGTTTATGTAAACTACTTTAAGGATATTGTTGACCCACAAAATGATAAATAGCAGCAGAAAAAGCTGCAAAATTTGGCTTGGTGGACTATTAAGCTGGAGTAGTCTTCTCTGTGGAAACCTTGGATCCGACACCCGAGGAAACTATCAATTTCGAGTTAATCTTAGCAAGGGTAAAAATTTATTTAAGAAGACTTGAAATGGCGACAAACTCTTTTAGTACATTAATAGGTGGGTCTCATTAGCTTCTCAAATGAAATAAAACTCTGTACTACGCAAATTCAAAAGTCATTTCCTACTCATGAACTTGTAACCCTTCCCCAAGCCTGATCATCTTACTAGTCAGATTTTCACTATCCAAGTCAAATAACTACATCAGTAAGTCACTTTAAGTAATGAACAAGCAGATGGTTCATTTAAGTTGGTCAGATGACCTCACATAATCAGTCAGTAAACTGATAAAAGACCTAAATAATATGCCAACATTTGTCTTTAGCTGTTGATTTCTCTTCATATATGTTTTTTTTTCATGAATAGAAAAACTTCCTAGAGAAGCCCTTATATAACATAATATATGTTATAGTCAGATTCTTCCAACTCTTCAAACTCTACTTTGACGATCTTAGATGTCTTCTTTTATGGTTAATCCCATCAACCCTGACAAGACATATAAGTCTACTTATTTCATACTTTGCGCCGATGAATTCTAAGTCACAATTCTGCCTAACTTATATGGCTGCCATAAAAAAAATATTTTGCTAATTGTATGCTGGACCTCCTAATAACTGGATGTGCTCCCCTATGGATTTGTTCCTGTTATTTTTTTCATTCTTTGGATTTTTAATGTGTCTGACCTCATTGCATGTTTAAGTGGAAGGAGCATGTGTCAAAGATGCTGCTTATGTGGGACAATCCATCACAGGCGGCAGCTTTGATATACACATTTACTCTAGGTCATAGCTTCTCAAACATAGCATTTGTACATATCCCATTGATATGCAATGTTCACACATAATACAACTATTTAAAGCAGATAAAAAATGTATATCTTAAAAACTTTCTCAAACTTATGACAATATCAATTGAGTCTGCTCTCAAGCAACTAAAAGCTTGTCATGATGTAGATCTGGATTGCATCAAGGGAATGTTTTCCAACCAACATGTTAAAGATTTTTCTTTTCCTTAGGGTACTTGTACAAAACTTTGCCCCCTCGTGTACTGGAACTTATTCATTGTAATACGTCATGTGCAGCTTCCTGTAAGATATTTAAAAGTTTCAGTGCAGCTGTAGAAATGAATAGCATATATAAACCCAATTTATTGACAATAGTAAAAATGACCGCTTTGTACTCCTGCATACAAGATAAATTATCATGTCACTAAAACAAACAACCTCTGGTATTGTTATTCGGTCTACAGGTTTTACACTAAGGAGAAATTTGTTGAGCAGTAGATCAACTGTTGCTTCTTGTTCAGATTTTGTCAATCTTTCTCATGAATAAAACTCCAAATGCCAATTGTATAGGTGATAGCTCAGGAACTCATAGGTTTTGCTTGTAAATCAAGGTGAAGCCTATAGTGAAACAAGTGACCAAGAAAGTTTTATTTCTATATGAGACAGAAGGGTCAAGAAGGTGAGGGAGAAGAAGAATAATTAACACTCATTAGATTTACCCTTTTTTTTTAATGTAATAAGAATGCAATTGAAAGTGAAAAAGGGGAATAAAGAACTAAAAATGAGATTGGAATGAGCTCGACATAACCAGAAAATATAGGCCATTCTATGTTTGATTCTTTGTTTAGCACCAGATAAATGAGGCGGAGAATTGAATCATGTTTTAAAGTTTTTGCTTTAACTGAAAAGTTTGGTCAAATTGTATTGCTTTCACTAGAAATCCATTCAGAACCAATCCAAATTTTTAATAAATTTAGCTTGCTTTTGGTTTTTTGAGCACAAATTGACTAGCCCTGGTCTGAACAATTTGCATAAGGCATATTAGCCTTCTTTTGGGATGATTCTTCTTCTTCTTCTTCTTCTTCTTCTTGTTATTTTGTTTCACTGGGAGGTCTTTCTTGTTGGTGAACAATTGGGTCTCTGTGAAGCGCATTTGCATGACCGACATTGACTTTTGCGAGTTTCAAGCAGATGTGGAAACATTTTGATATTTGTTGGAAAGAATATTTTCAACTATTCTCTGTATAGTCATTTAAGCTTTTGGAAAATTTCTTTCCAGTGATGAAATGCCTCAAACTTGAATTTTCCTTT
The DNA here is from genome assembly GCF_009389715.1 of Phoenix dactylifera. Lineage (NCBI taxonomy): Eukaryota > Viridiplantae > Streptophyta > Magnoliopsida > Arecales > Arecaceae > Phoenix > Phoenix dactylifera. Next base: position 14,413,672 of record NC_052401.1, on the reverse strand, counting down.
TTGTAATTAGGCAATGTTTCTAAAAAAATAAGATCTTGTTACTTTTGATGAACTTTGTGGTATAACTGTCATCCAGAATAAAGATATTTAAATTTTCAATATTGTAATCTTTTAAAATCAGAATCTGGATATTGGGGAACTTTTAGGTTTCAGCTTGTACATTTGTTTGGTGTACAAGTTTGAACCTACCAATAATGAAGCAAATTTTATGTTAATAATTTTTACACTTGGTAATTTAATTATTCACATTTTCATAGGAGAATTGATATGTGACTGTTGTGCCTCAATGGTTTAATTTTTTTTGTTATCCTTATTGATTTCTATTTAGGATCACTCTTATTCTCTAATTCTTGATAATACTGATGATGCTCAAACCATTTTTGGGTTACTAAGACTTTTAGTCACACCAAGATTTTAGCTAGAATTTATTTGAATATTTTCTTGTATTCTTTATAATTTTATTGTTTAGCAGATTTTTCTTTTTCCCTTTTTATCTACTTATAGTTATCTATTTTAGTATAATCTTAAATATTTATTTATAGGTTTTCAAAAAAAATTGTTGAAATTACATATTAAAACAGCATCTTCTAGTTTAAAATATTATGTATTGTACTTCTCAACATTGTATTGATTTTTTTTATTTTTCTTAATTTTTATTTTTATTTATGGTATTTTTTTACCATTTTGTTAATTAGTTAGAATGTGTATATTGGAGCCACAGATATTGAAATTATTAGATATTTTGGTCAACACTTCTCCTGAAAGTCTGAAACTAAGTTTCCAACCTTAAAGTAGGTGCCAAAACCCCCTTTAGCATATGACAAATGAACTGAAGTGATGCACACTGATTCAATTCAACTATTATAACTACGAAATATTTATCACTAATGTAAGAATAAAAGAGATTTGGTGATAACCAAATTGCACAGTAGCCGAAGTCTTCTGACATTTTCATCCGTGATTAGTCTACATTGTTGGTTGCAGATTTATAGAATCTGATTATGGTTTCTAATGTTATTAGTTTGGTCAAATTGCTATGTGCCAGTGCTGTGGCAGCCTTGCTCGCATGATTCATGCCATTTCATGCTAGTGCTTGGTGCACGCTTGCATGTATAGCTCATACTACATGGTGATAAGAGTATTATATGGACTAGGGGACACTGCAGCACGAGTTCATGGAGACGGACCACGGGCCGATTATGGTGCTTGTGATTAGATTTGAATGAATTTGAATCCTTAGCCTGACGAGGACGTCGGGACTTAAATGGGGGGAGTATGTGAGGACTTGTGCAGGCGTGTGATTAGTCCCACATTGGTTATTCGATTGGTAGATCTTGGGTACTTATATAGGATCAAGGAACTCAAATAATACTTTCGGGATAGCCATTTTGGGTGAGGTTTTAGGTTGTTACAAATGGTATCAAAGAAGACCTGGCCCATAAACTATGTGGAATAGGAAACACTGTAGCACAAATTTATTGGAATTGTCCACGGGCCAATTGTGGTGCTTGTGATTAGATTTGAATGGATTTGAACCCTTAGCCTGACGAGGACGTCAAAGATTAAACGGAGGAAGTATGTGAGGACCCATGCGGGTGTGCGTTTAGTCTTACATCGGTTATTCGCTGGATAGATCTTGGGTACTTATACAGAATCAAGGAATTCAAATAATACCTTCTAGCTAACCTTTTTAGGTGAGGTCCTGAGTTGTTACAATATAGAAGGTAGAGCCTTCTGCAATGGAGAAACTATAGTATTCAATCTTTCCTACATAATATCCTTGAATGCAGCAAGAAAGAGACAACAGTTAGTATTCCTAAAGAACCATATACATAAACAGCATTATCAATCCATGGATCAAATTTTGATGAGACCAATATCTAGCATAGAGTCTTCGGAATTGTAATGTATCTTCAAATCTCTTCTCGACCTACTCCAAAGCCTTTGTTGGTCGCTTCACTCAGTCTTCACCTCTACATTTTTGGACTCTTAATCATAGATCTCAAACCCTTCCTTATCGGGTTGCAAAATGCTTTATTGATCATTTCATGGGGTTTCCTTTATTTTAAATCCCCTACTGGTGCTACTACTAACCTTCATTTTAATTACTAAAAGAAAAATATTATTCTTTCTATTTTCGACACCCACCTAAATTTCATCATGTTTATTACATTCTCTTGAGCTTTTATTCATATCTCACTAGGGTCTGAATTTGTTGCATCACTTTAAAAATGTTTTCTTTTGTACTTTTATTCAAGAGTGTTCATCTCCCTACATCCTTGTACTTGAAGAACCAAATTAGCATGATAAATAGGAATCTTGTCTCACTAAATTCACTTGAAATGTTAAAATTACAAAAGCAAAAATAATGCAGTAAACATGTCATTTGCTATAAAAATTTTCACTTTATATGGATCATGATATTGATTATTTAGAAATCATTACATTGTAAAATATTAACATAAGATACAAATATACCCTGAATACATTGTAAATTAATAAGAGTAACATTTTGTCATTTTGTTAGTCAATATACAAAATCAACTTGGAAGCAACTTGAAAAGTAACTGATGCAGAAATGCACTGGACAGATCCTTACATTTACATACAATGTTCTTTCTTTCTTTCTTTTTTTTAGGAGGGGGGGGGGGGGAGGGGGGGGACAGCTTACTGTAAATTTTTTAGGTGGTGGTGGTGTCTGCAGTCAAATGCCTTTCTAACTGCTGCTGATCAGAATTAGTATTTATGTGGATGCAAGGCTAATGTGCACAAATAATATGCTTGCACACAGGTATTATGAGAGTAAGTAGGAATTTCAATACATTGGCCAAGTGTGATGCTTTAAACTTTCTATGTAGGGCGTAGGTTCTGGTCTATAGTACCACAAAATGGATGTGGTTTGGAACAGTGGCTAGATACAGCTTCCGACACTGCTGTAACTTTGGATAGAGCTTTGTGTCGATAGAAAGCACCGTCATGAGACTAGTTCGAATCTACTTATGTAACTATTAGTTCTTCTTGACAGCAATAAGGATTTTTTTCCCCCTCTCTTCATTTTCTTCCTCCTCTAGCACGGATTCAGGTGTTCAAACACAGGCATCTGAATTGTGAATATCAGATATAAAGCATCATATGTTGGAAAAAAATATAAGAATGCTCTTCATGATCCAGTTCTACAGGTCAAGTTTGTTGGTTGTCCTGTCCTGGCAATTAAGTGTAAATTGTTCACAGTTTAGGCAAGCCCAGTATGAGGCTGCGCAATTCTTAGAGTAGCATAAATGTAACAGTCTCATGCATGGTATTTTGGTTGTTCCTCCCTCTCTGTTTCTGGACTTTATATATTTTAGCTATATGCATACATTTACATGTTAATTTACATTTGCTGTGTACAACTCTTCTGGAATAATTTGTCTAAGGTGATCTCTTGGTTGCTTCATGTTCTCACTTTGAAAACTGGATCTTTGTTTACAGGGCAGCTTTTATGTGTGGGAGAGAACCCAACTTTGAACTCTTGGAGGAGGAGAAAAGAGAACTAAGCCAGTACAATTGGGATGAGTTCTTGGAGATGACACGCAATGCCATCAACAACAAGAGTAAAAAAACTTAGAGCTCACTTATACTGATCTGATCATGCAATGCTTGGCTGAGGTTATTAGCGGTAATAACTGTTAAACTGCTTTTATTTATCAGAACATCAGAAAAGGCTTGGTGCAGGAAGACAAAAGAAGCCTGAGAGCCAGTTGCAGAGTAGTGATGGGGAGCGTGAGAGAAGCATCCATGGTTCATCAGTGTCTGACAATGGAGATGCTGATACATCCGTCTAGCAATCATCAGAGTGCAAGCAGGCCAAAGGCCGATATACAACTGACCCATATTTTTGCTATAGGGGTTAGTCTATATCTACATCATATATAGGTAGTTTATAGCTTATATTTCTCCATTAAATTGCTGGGTATAAAGGTCCCTATTAGGGCAAGCTGGTGATGATGAAACACATTAAATGCTGGTAAGAGAATTCTGTTGCCATTTTCAACTAGTCAATATAAGGCTGCATTTAGAGCCCTTTACTCCTAAAGGTTGGGTTTTATCCTTTTGCTTTGCTTGGTTTGTTTCTATGTACATAGAATCTGGCTGCAGCCCTGGGGTGACTTCAACCCAGAAATAAAATTAATTGATTTCCATGAAAGTTTATTTTGATGAATGGTATACACTATGAAATCAATGTTTCTATGATTGAATAATACGATTTATACCGTTCTGATCAAACAATTTTCCAAATTCTAAGTTCTTAACTAGTTGGAATTAAATGGGGAAGGTAGTAATGGCAAGTCATTACTTTGGTTCTATGTTGGCAGTCAGCATGATAATGCTGGAAAAAATACATGTATCGTAGTGATTGAGATTCTTATTTCTAACCCCTCCAAACTTTATCTTCAGCAAGATTCGATGTCTTGGTATCGGATTCCGTATTGGTACCATTTTATTATAATGTCGGTATGTAGTATGGTACGAAATAGTGAAGCATATTGAATATCGGTATGTTAGAAGAATGTATATTGATTCGGTGCCGGTATGGTACATTCTGTATGGTATGGTATGATGGGTATGTCAAATCTATGAGTGTGAAGACGTAATCCAGGAGCTGATAAAGGTGCATTAAATAAGCACCATCCAGTCTTATGCCATTGTTGATCAAGTAATCGGTCTATGCAAGAGGTATAGCACATAAAACTCTCTTTGCAAGTAATTTCCAAGCCAGATAAGTGCACAAATACTTATCGCATTGTGTTTAGGGAAAGGAAACTGGCACGGGTTGCAATCATGGACTCCTTGAGTTGGAAGACTATGAAGCCAAACCTCCATGAGGCTTGAAGCTGTGTTTCCTCTGCCCTGAAAGTCTCCTTCTCACCAGTTGTTCCTCAATTCGGTCCTTAAGATCTGAAGTGGTTTGTCCCACAATAAATTGACATGCATATTTGGTCAAAGAATTCTAGATTGACAGTATGATCATGATTACTCCCCAGCACATAATTAAAAGTCAAAAAGTTCCAAGAAAATCATGATAAATTTTGTAACCAAGTTCTATAAAAATTACCAACAAATTTCTTTAGTACATATATTCTGATGGATTTTTTTTTTGTGAGTCCATCAATGCATGACATCTCTTACAAATGTAGCACTCCAATGCTTGGTCTTCAAATCTTCTTGTATGTCGTTGAAACATCTTTTTTTTTTTTTTAATGCACGTCAGATCGGCAGAGTGGGCACCGCTGCTGTCTCTGGAACCACTCCTCTATGCAGTGCCCGTGAAAAGAGTGGGAGCACGCCAACTTCTCTACCTCTTCCACCTTCTCCTTCTCCTCAAAACAAATACAGCAAACCTCTTCCTCCTCCTCCTCCTCCTCCTCTGATTCCTCATAGTCCATCATGTCCTTATCTTCATACGTCTCAATTTTTACTCCACTAAACTCCACCACCATGGTCATCATCTTCGCCCTCATCCCTGCCGCCGCCATCGCCGCCATGCACCCAAACTTCGACACGTCGTGCACCCAATTCTTGGCTAGCTTCTTCTCGCAGCCACCAAAGTCCAGCTCCAAGATCATCCTTTCGAAGATCTTGAGCGCGGCACGAGAGTCCAACAGGGAGTCCAAATCTTGGAAGAATCTCTTGTGGCAGAGATCCATCTGGGTGCCGTTCTTGATGGTCTCGCCGTCAAGCCACCTGCGCTTGTGGCGGCGATGGAAGAAGATCCCGGCCTCGGCGACGGAGGGTTTCCTGCGTCGTCTCGAGGCAAAGGCAGTGAGGCGAAGGTTGCAGGTCTTGGAGTTCTTCGTCTCCAATAGGAAGCGCGAGCCATCGTCGTCGAGCTCAAGGTTGTATTGCATCATCCTTGCTAGAGATCAAGAGAGACGAGAGAGAGAGAGAGAGAGAGAGAGAGAGAGAGAGGAGAGTGAGAAACTATGACTCTGAAACGAGAGGGGAGAGAGGTATATATATTAATGGGAGTTCCGAGTCCATCAAGGAAATATCAGTGGATCATTGGATTGGTGACTGGATTTGGAAACTTCCATAATCCTATGGGGATGAGGACTTCTCAAGGTATGCGCCTAGATTTGGTAAGATTCTAGTTTGAAGGTTGCCAAGTCCAAGTCGGATTTGGTCTAATCTTTGTCCACGAAGCAATACGCCACGCGGCGTTCAATTTAAATCCCGGATTTTACGCGTTCCAACGGCCCTAAAGCTCTAAGTAAAGAAGTAAAATTTGGAAAGGGTATTTTTTTTGTAAAATTTGATATTTAGAAGAAGTAATATACTTTGAATATTGCAGGAGTTCAAATTCTGAAAAATATTCTGTCGTAAAACAGAGATTTTTGCATGAATCATGATCCGGGATGTTTATTTCGTCCAACCAAAAGTTCTGCTGCCAAGAAGGATTGGTATAAATTCCAGAAGTTAATGCGATACTTAATGATTTGAAAAGCTACCAAGCTAGCAAAGTATAAACATAACAAGCACCTCATATATTTTATTTTTTTGTAACTAGCATGATTTTCCACAATGCCTTCTCACAGAGCAGCTAAACCAAAATAGAGCTGCGGCCAAACATTGAGATTTGTTAATGAATCCGAGCTAATCATTGGGATTTGACAGGGGACACCCATGACACAAATTCATTGGGTCAAACATTGTTGATTACTGTTTAAATTGCAGATACCAACCACAAGCTGGAAATATGAAGTCCCAAAACCAAATGAAAAATAATACCATATGCTGTAATCAAACTTCATAAAAGTTTAATTACAACTTCCTTAAGTACATTCATGGAACCTCTCATGGGCTTCTAGGGCTCGTTTGGTTCGCGGGGAAAGAAGGGAGGAAAGTATGGTCAACGGAAAAGTAATGAAATGCCTCTTGTTTGGTTGAAGTTTTCAAAGGAGAGAGACGGAAAAGTTGTATTCCTATGGAAATATGATTTACACATTTCATGGGAAAGTCTTTCCCACGAGAAACATGAGAAAGTTACTTTCCCAAGAGGCAGGAATCACTTAATTTTTACTTTTTCCCAAAAAGATCCTTTAGCATTAAAGAAGTATTAAAGATGCATTAAAGACCTAATTTTTATTAAGGGCATAATAGAAATTATATATAACCTTTCCAGAAAAATGGATGGCCAATCAAACATAAGCACTTTGGAAATTTGTCACTTTCACATGGTCAACCAAACATATCAAAAGTATTTTCCTAGACATCCCCTTTCTAGAAATTTGTTTTTCAGAAATTATATTCCTAGGAGGAAAAATGCTTCCCGCGAACCAACGAGCCCTTCGCTTTCATATTTTCCTAAGAATCCATTAAGATTGCGGTAGAGTGGGCACTGCAACCTTTGCTTGGAGCCACTTTTGTATCACTACAGGTCATCAACTCCGTCCCCGTCCATGCCATATCATGACTGCCATATAGCTGAAAGCTGACACATCACATTGAAGCGGAGGTGGCAAGTGATGGAATTCTTTGTTCTCGGCTAGAAACTAGAGACATTACGATCAAGCTTGAGGTCAATTTGGGTCCATGAAAAGGATTTCAGACCCAAGGGGTCCTTTAGGTGGGTTCGGATTAAGCATGACTTGGAACCAACGCGAAACATTTGAGTTCAGGTTTGGACCAGCGGATCGAGTTTGTAGTTCAAATTAAGCATCTATTTATTTTTTTTTAACTAAAATATATAGTAGTTGATGATTAAATATAAGATTACTAAAAAATTTAAATAAAAAGTGAAAGAGCCAAATCAAGCTTGAATTTTTATTTAAAAAATATAGTTTCATCCAAGTAATTCATCACTCTTAACTTCACAAACTACGATTTTTAATATATATATATATATATATATATATATACACACACACACATACTTGGGGGAATTATGAAAAGAATCAACCGAAACAAATAATGAAATATGAATGTTAAATAAAACTAAGTGAAAATAAAAAGAGGAGTTGTAGTTCATGAAATCAATTGGGAAAGGTATTTAGAATGAAGGAGAATGAGATTTATATGATTTAGGTCTTTGCATTAGCCTGATCATGTTCGGGGTCAAGTTAGGTCCATTTTTTGTTGATCCAATTTAGACTTGAATATATTAGTTGGGCCGAGTCAAGCCAGGCTGAAAAATATAAGACCCAGACCCGGCCCAATCCTTCGGTCTTTAAAAACGGATCCCATCAGATCTAATTGGGTCAGAACCGAGGCAAGCCACGAGTTTGAATGCAGCCATATTAGCACTCATCAAGGCTGCATTTAATTTTGACAACTTCTTGTTTAGTTGTTTGCCTAAATCCTACCAGTCTAGACTTGTGTACATTTTGGACACATCTTACTTATAGAAAACAATTCCGACCTTGCCGTCTTAAATCCTTAACCCTTCACATCACAATCCAAGTTGGTATTTTTATTAAGACTAGATATATATCAAATCCCTAATATTCTGTACAAGAATCCTCAACCCGCACTAGCGTCAAATCGCTACCCTCTATCGCAAATATGTTCATCATGCTATAACAAGTCTCCCTTGGAATATAAAATAAATTTCAATAGATTCATATTGTCACTAAGTGAGAGTTAAGTTAATAGAATATATAGGTATAAGAACTTGCATGACCATTTGTTTACTCCTACAAAGGATTTCAATTAAGGACCCGGTTACTAAAGTAAGCCCAAGGATCCCAACTAATAACCTTTTTTCTAGTCTTGTTAAATGAGTTCACGGGTCATTACAAATTGCATTAGTGTCGAAGCACACCATGGTTCATGTATGACTAGAATACATTATAGCAAAGGCTTTTGGGTTGACCATGAGCCAATCAGGAACTTGTGATTAAATCATTACCTTGGTAAGAATGGTAAGGACTTGTGCAAGTATGTGTTCATTTCCATATTAAGTCATATTAGGGAGGTTTTAGATACTTAAGCAGGATAATGACCCTAGTTAATAACCTTTTAGCTAATCATTTTTCTTGGTAAAGTTCGAAGTCGTTACAATACATGATCTGGTGGAAGGGAGAAAGAAGTAATCCTTCATTTCGCTCAACTTGAATCTCACAGAAAATATTAGAAAATACATGAAAGGAGAGCTTTAAGCTCTTTTACTCTCAGTTGTTTGTCTTTACTTAAAAATTCTTTACAAATTCTCTGTTTTATACTAGGGGGGTTCAAGTCTCTAAATCCGAGTGGAATTCCTCTTTCTTTTCTTAAAAGAGATAGATAGCCAAATAATGTCCTTTTACTTTCTTCCAGTCAATGGTATAAAACTATGGTAGAAGACCTTTATTTATGCAAGTGAGATTTGCCTCCTAATTTGGTTCAAATTCATCTTTTAGTGGGAGTCAATTTTTTTCAAAATAAAAAATATTATAATTTTTTTAATTTGGACAGAAGCTAAATCTTGACTCTTACATCAGCTTTTGACTGCTGTCAATCGCCAAATTTCTCCGGATAAGAAACTACAACATTCTAAAATTTTGGTTCATAATTAAGTTTTAACCTCCATCCAAATCTATCTAAAGTAACCAAACCGGTCAACAATGGATCCAGGGACCCTCCTAGATTATGTAGGTCGAGTATGATTAAAATATGTCCGGTTTAGAGTTTGTTAAATGTTGAGTTTTTGAATTTTCACTTGGCTACATATGATGGGTTAAAGAGAACATAGAGATGAGTGTGAAGTGAGAGATGTAGTGGAATTATGCGATTGGGAGGTGGTGTTTTGGTAGTATTAAGTTTGAAGACTCTTGAGATCTTCGATAAATAATTTGGATATAGATATTTGTCTTTTACTTTCTTTGTCTAATTGGCATGTTTTTGTAGAACAAAGGAGGGCAAGCTTTCCTCAATAACAAATATTCGAAAGTAGAGTAAGAAATATCAGAATGAGCTAAAATACTTGCAAGAGGAGGAAAGTTATACAACAATCATGAGAGGAAGCTACCATATTGGTAAGATGGAACACAAGGTTCACGTTAAAAGATATGAGAGAAATGGAATAGGATACCTGTTTACACCCCATCTCAATAACCTAACTCACAACCATGAACAAGCACCATATAGACAAGATTAGGAGGAGTTAAAGCAGATGAAAGCCATATGAATTTTGTTGCACTTAATAAGATTCGGTCGTGATAAATTATAAATCCCACCAGGTGTGAAGGTACAAACTGAAGAGGTTGAGTTCGGCCATTATATTAGGTCAAAGGACCAAGGTATAGCCCTGATCAACCATGATGCATGGGTCTGAGTCATAGGCTTAAGGATGTTGCTTCATGATCTAGTTCATGGTTATACAACGTGTAGGATCGAAGGAGGAAACTTTTGGAATATTGAACATTGTGGTGATGCGTGCAGTTACAAAGATAAGTGGTTAATTTGGAGTTGTTATATTATGTATAAATAAGTAAAATTGTATTTAAAAAAACTTTCGACATCCAACATTTAATTTTATCTTATCATAGCCTTATTTTACACTTTATTTACCAGTATGACTCTACCGTAGAAGTAACATTAATTTAGATTTCTACTACTATAGCCTAAGTTACACCTTACACCTATCTAATTCCATCTTTTTCAAACAATGGTGTGACAATGGCAAAAGTCCTTAAAAGTTAAGGCATTTGGGCCCACGTTACTCTCGTATCCTCTTTTCAATTATTCTTCTTCTAGTTGATATGCCTGCACACCTATCTATCCCCTGTCATTGGACTTGTCACCCTTTCTGTCAACCAATAAGTTCTTAGTGTACCTGAACGGAATAGGAAGGGCAAACAACACCTAATTACAAAGATGGCAAAAGTCAAGCATCTAGATATAGAAGCCTTGGAGTTCTTGCTTTTAGAAGCCAAGACATTACTGTATGGGAATCACTTTTATCACCTTCGGATTTTCAAGAAAGGAAGCTTCAAAATGAGTTATTACACGCTACAGAGTTGCCCATGCTGTTGAGAATCCAGTGAATAGAACACAGAAAGGTCTCCTTTTGCATTGTAAGCAGCAAGGCTTTTGTTTGCAGAGCTTTTGTTAATAAAGTTTTTAATAAATAGCTGTTTGCTATTGGATAACTATATTTTTCTTAAGTACTTTGGAACATTAACACATATTTGATGACCAAACTAAGAAAGTATTTTTAGTGCATAGTGCTTCCAATCTCTAACTGCTTGTACTATCAAAAACTCTTAATAATAATTTATTTATTTTAATATTATAATCCAGATAATATAGTTAATAGCATTTTAATCCAAATAGAAAAATGTGCTCTAAGTTGTATTTATGTTTTAATTTCTTTAGTCGCTGTTTTGTATTCGTATCATCAAATATAAGGAGTTTCGTAATAGTCTTCAATTTTTTCAATATAGTTCTACCATTAAATTTAAGAATAAGCAATCCTTTCGAAATGGTCGGCTCAAAATTGTATTAATTTTTTTCGAAGATTTTCTAAGTTTTTTTTTTTAAAATAAAAAGAAAGAAAGGGAGACCTATGATACTATAATTATTGAGGTCTAGATTTTTTTTTTTTTTTGATATACATAATTGAAAAATCAGAGCTAAAATCTCTGATTGTGAAGACATATTAATTTCAAATAAAATATTGTGTTGATTATTTATAATAGGCCCAGAGTTTCTAATCTCAACTAAATCCCCTTTTATAGCTTTACAATGGCTTGCGTGAACACAGACATGTCACTAGACCAGCACTTCTAGCACAATAAATTGCAAATTTTTATGCAGTCCTACCTAAATTACTAATAGTCTATTTCGACCGTCCGATCTAGCTGTGCATAAAAAGGACATGTTCATCGTCCTGTTACTCCCCTGCCCTCCCCATTCCGGACCCCTAATTCATTAGAACCCGATCCCATCGAATTCGGGCCGTAAAAAAGTATCCAGAGTCTTTCCTCCCCTTTTCTTGATGGCGTCCTCCGGCGGCGGTGCGGTGGTCTGTCGGAGCAGCAGGTGAAGGGGGCGGCATGGCGTCGTCGCAGAAGCGGAAGAAGTGGACGGAGGAGGAGGAGCGGTCTTTGATCGACAAGTATGCGGAGATGGCGTCCGACGGCAGCCTCGCCCGCATGCGGACGCGGGAGAAGAAGTTCCGGCCCATCGCCGCCCACGTCAACGCCGGCCACCACGCCGTCGACCCCGTCGCCTATCCCTTCGTCTGGTCCTGGAAGGACGCCTCCACCAAGGTCCAAAATATGCGACACCAGTACCTCCTAGTCAAGCAAAAGCTCATCTCCGCCCTCCCTTCCCAATTTGACGGTTCTCACGATCCCTCCGCCGCCATCGACTGGGGCGACGGCGTCTCCCACTGGCCCAACTTCATCCGCTACAAGCAAGTCTTCGGCGACGCCCCGCTCCCCCCAAAACCCCCCGAACCTCCCCCTCCCCCTCCCCCTCCCCCTCCCCCCTCCGCCGCCGCCGCCGCCGCCGCCGTTCCGTCCTTTCCGGCGGCCATCGATGACGGCGATCTGGGGCTGGGGCTCGGGTTCGACTGCTGCGGCGGGGAGGATGTGGACGAGGAGGGGTTCGATTACGAGGAGGTTGCTGCTGTGGCGGTGGAGACGGAGACGGAGCCTCCGCCTCCGCCGCCGCCTCCTCCTCCTCCGCCTCCGATGCCGCCGGCAAGGTTGAGGAAGAGGAGGAGGAAGCGGCCGGAGCGGCGGCGGGCGTGGGCGGCGCTGGCAGTGCAACTGTCGCGGCTGAGGGAGCGGGAGGCGAGGCTGGAGGAGCGGGAGGAGGAGAGGGAGAGGGAGCGGCGGCAGCGGGAAAGACTGGATGAGGAGGTGGAAGAGGAGATGGAGAAGCAGCGGGAAAAAGCGATGAGGGAGGCGGAGGAGGCGAGGCGGCGGCGAAGGGAGCAGGACAGGGAGTGGGAGGAGCGGATGGAGGAGCGAAGGACCGAGTGGAGAAAGAGAGTCGAGGAGATGCTGAGCCAGCACCGGGCCGAGATGGAGCAGATCCAGGCAAGGATCCTCCATGAGCAGCAGAGCATCATTGGCCAGCTGCTCGGTATCCTTTCCCAGTGGGCTGCGTGCCCTACTGTTGGAGGGCTCTCGGACGGCGGTGCAGGGCTTGGAAGCCACCCCCACCACCCCCACCACCATCAGCATCACCAGCCCTACCACTCCCATCTGATGCAGGGCTTGCACCACATGAATGGGATGGTTCCGGGGGAGAATCGGGTTGGTGGGGATGGGCAGGAAGACCAGTTTATCGTCGATGGATGATCGAACTTGGACCTTTCGGGTGTGTTCATCGTGAAAGTGGATTGTTTGGAAGATTGGTAACATGGATGAGGTTCGTTTTGGTCATCCTTTTGGTATCTGTTGTAAGTTTTGTTGCAATGTGTAGTTGTAGTAAATGATATTGTCATTCGTTGTTCGAAATTCTAATGAATGAAGCTATATATGCTCTGCCTATTTGTTTGAAGTTGGATGAGGTCTTCATTATCTCATTTTCTTTTTGGCTGTAATTTTTCGTGGAAATGTGTAGTCTAAAAATGATGGTTGTTTCTTGTTATTCATAATTCTAACCAACATAGTTATAGTTACTTTACTGATGGTATACGTTTGGAGGCTGGGCTAGCTCAGGAGGTTTTGAATGATCCAAGGGGTTTTAGTCAGATGAATGCAAGGGGTGAAAATGTGTAACTGAAGTTGGTTTCAAAGGTTACTTGTTTGAAGAGGTTTATTTTTGTTATTTTTTCCTCCATATTGTGTACTGTAGTGTTGTTATGGTATTTCATTTGTTAAAGTTCTAACAACTGAATGTCAAAAAAAAATTATGATTCTCTACTCTTATTACTTTTTGGAGAGCGACCAAAGAGCTCCTAATGGGGGTTGCAGAAAGGAATTGTTTCAAGTGCAAGGGTAGCAATGTCTTGTAAGGCGCAGGCCACCTATTTATTGATTCTCCTTTTTTTTATTTTTTTTGGATAATAATAAAGCATTAGTATGAGTACCGGACTTTGGTTAGAGTTGTCTTTGATATGAGTTGAAATGAAACATATTTCTTGCAAGATACACTATCTTGGTACTAAGCTCTGTATTGGCGCCACCCTGTTACTATGTTGGTTTGTCCGGTATTGAGTGTCGGTACATTCCTTATACTGCATATTGGTACTGAACGGATACAGTAAGGTACACCTCATACCGTTTGGTTAGATATGGTATGGCATACTTTGGTTTTTTATTATAGTTCTTTACATGTTTCTTTGGCATTATCATTTTTGTTAGTCATTTTGTTGCTGTGATAACTGTATCAAACTATAATTGGCTTGCGAAGATATTGTTGGGCTTTAGATCTTCTACCATTAAACATTTAACACTTGGACAACTTTCACTTGAATTACTGTTTCTACCACATATTGTCTTTTCTAAACTTCATCAATTAACAACAGTTATTGAATATGTTCTAGTGGTAGAAGATTCAAAATTGTAATCCAATGGATGCCAATTGAAGCATCAAGGCATAACTAAAGGGATGTGAATCCTTCCTGGTAATTACTTCATCATTGCTGTTTAGACAATTTGTTTAGTCTTCTATTATACGGCAAATTTCTGAATACTATCTCTTGAGTGGTTATTTAAGAGTATTTGTTAAAATTCTTACTAGACACCTCAAAATCACCTAAAAGAGCTTCTAGTCATCCAAGAAGTGCTCTTGCCCCCCTAAAACCTATGCCAAATGGAGCCTAAAATAGTAATAGAGCGATCCATCCCATTGCTTAGATGACTATTCCATGTGTTACCTCTCTTGGCCTTCTATCTCTTGGGCTCTACACGTGCAAGAGGGTGTTAAGGAATAGTCCCATATCAAATAGGTTAGGGACCTTTGTTGGTCATATATACTTTTGGGCCCATGACCTCCTAGCTTAACTTGTGGGTTGGATATTAACATTCTTAACCGCATAAAGAATAAAGATGCAGCATTGCAGATAATGCTCTTCAAAATTCTCATTCACATGCCTGTATGTGAAAATCATCACAATGCTTGTTAGAAACAATCTACATCCACACTTTTTCCTTTTGTTTTTAAGACAAACACTAAAGAAAACTCACAGATTTGGACAAGTTTCAACTCGGAGGTTTACTTGATATATGATGATTGATTCAAATCTTACATGTTTTGCTACTTTTGGTTCATGCAATAAATCTTTATGATGTCCAACACTGGCTTGTTTTCTGTACTTTGTTGAACTATTTGGGCTTTATGATACTAAAGGGTGTTTTGAGAGACTATACTTAGAAATTGCTGTTGCCTTTTGAGTAAAATGCAGATGTTTAGGAAGACAGGACTTTAGAAAGTTCTTTGGTAATGAATAATTGGTTGTATACTTTGGGTATAATAGTTTGAACTCTACCATTCTCTCTATTCCTTGCAATCATCCAGATAGATGTTGTATCTTCTGGAGATCTAATAAGTCAATTGAAATTAGAGATTGAAAAATGGAGCATTGTTGTCAACAAGGTTTGCTATCTCAGTACTAGACCCTGTACCAGTACCATTCTGTTATTATGTCGGTATGTTGGGTATAGGGCCAGTTTGCACGCCTTGGTACAAATCAGTATGACAAACCATGGTTGTAAGCCTCATGCTACTTCTTTGTCAGTTTGTCTCAAGTCCAACTTTCAGGAGCTTCCTAGATGCTACTGGTGGTGGTGATAGAGCATTGGAGCGATACAGAAAAAAATATGTGATGAGGGAATAAGTGAAGCAAAGAATGATAAAAATTGCACATGTTTGTAAACTCTTGTGCATGTGTTTGAAAAATCTTGTGCACATGTTTGAAAAATCTTATGGATCTAGATTCGAGAAGAAATATCTCTCTGTAAGATTAGGCCATTCATGAAATCTGGAGCTACAGTTTAAGATAAAGACAGATCCATGTGTTGTCATTGTCTAAGTTCTGGTATAACAAACTGTCCTTGGATGACAAACATGCATCTCCTTGTACTCCGAGTAGGAACTTGTATTCCATGATTGAAGATTGAAATATGTACTGCTGCAAGATACTTGGTGTTGATTGTTCAATTATCAAGGTAAGCAAAGGTGAGGATTCTTTCCAAGATGTCCATGTAGACACTCTTTGGGACCTTGTTTCAACTTTGGAATGCTTGCCTCCCTATAATGGCATTTGGTTGCCCCAAAAGTTTCTGAAAATGTTATTCAAGGATGAGTATCCTGTCCCCATGTTAAAAAATTTGAATCTTGATAATCCCATTTATCTTGGCACACTGTAACATGGCCGAAAGGTATGAACCTTAATAAGGAATGTGAAGAAAATTTACCGACCCCTCTACCAGCCCCTTGTGTTCAGAAACAGAAAAGATATTAAAGGGACTTGGACATACATTTTCCAAGCAAATGTCTTACAAGTTGCTAACTGAAGCACTCCTGCCCCACCCAAATTGACTTCAATTCTCTCTCTCGCGCCCCCCCCCCCCCCCTTCTCTCTAACCTACAAATTTGAGCAACCATTTTGTTGAGCATTGTATTTAACCGTCCTTCCTTTTAATTGTAACTTCTTCTAGATACCCTCTTCCATGTGATTGGTTTCTCATTCTTGAAAGTAAACATCAGCCAACTCTGGAAAAGATTACTCTAAATACCCTCAACTTTACCATAATAGAAGCTAGAGGTTTATTTACATACGCTTATCCATAGCGAATATGGAGATTCGCTGAAATGGCTGTTATAAATGTAACTCTTCCTCTTTTTTTTATATCTAGTCATTAGTAAGATCAATAGATCATTCTAGTGCATCATTTGAAATCTCGTGCTAATGTTGCCAACAGCTGTTAGCTCCGCTAGTTGGCACCGCTATCTTTAAGGGCTTGTCCCTAGGGAAGTCCAGGCTCAAACCCTGGTGGTAACACATTATGATAGTATTGCTCACAAAAAAAGGAAAAAGGAAAAGAATTTTCATCCAAACATCAACTTGTCATTCTTGCAAGGAGTTGAACAAAATTGTGGGATCAAAACAAAGCACGTATGTGTAACCATTTTGCTCTTTACCGTTTTGTTAACTTGGCATATATGAGGTATCCTATGAAAATGATCATCTTCAGATTAGTTCTGAAGACTATCTATGGAAATGATGTTACTGAATATAGCCTATTCAACATTCATTAAGACTTATTGATGGAAATGATGTTACTGAATGCAACCTATTCAACATTGATTAAGACGGACAAATTTCGTAATGTATTCTGCAAGTTGTATAGTTGGTGAGAGCGAGCTTCATCAAACTCATTAAATTCTTAATGGGACTGCTCATAATGTGCGTATCCATATCTTTACTTGCTATGCATCTGGGCATGTATGCGTGTACTAAATTTGTTTAAATACTAAAATACAAGGTTCGTCATTTTGGTACCGGATCTATACCTGTACCATCCTATTATTAGTGTTGGTACGTGGTACAGTATGAGATGGCAAAACATATCAAGTATCGGTATGGTATGAGACTATATACCGGTATGGTAACGGTATGCTCGACATGGTATGGTACCTACGAGTACGATAAATCTTACTGAAACATATGTAAAAACAAGATTAACTTTATAGGTTTTGCACATATTTGATGGGAAGGAGCTCATGAACAACAGAACTAGGAGTCTTCAATG
Source organism: Phoenix dactylifera (assembly GCF_009389715.1). NCBI lineage: Eukaryota > Viridiplantae > Streptophyta > Magnoliopsida > Arecales > Arecaceae > Phoenix > Phoenix dactylifera. The sequence goes on along the minus strand of NC_052401.1, from coordinate 14,396,000 downwards.
CCCTGAGAATATCCTGAGATTATGAGACTGCCTTTGATGGCAATAAAAATAGGAAATGAATCATATAAATAACTTATTGTGTTATGCAATTTTCTATAGTTCATCTTATCGTTCAGTTCTATGCGATCATATAAATTCATTGAATGATACAAGATTTACTTTTCATGTTCTTTTCCAATGTTACGAAGTGAACCAGACATTCAAATATTAAGGAAATGCTAGGTCTGGTCTTTTTAAGTGCTTTCCATGACATATATGGGGCTTGTTTAGGACGGCAATGCAGGACTCACAAAGCGAACACAACATATCATATTCCTTCGTGACTATTGCTGGTTTTTACTTCTCTCTATGTTCAACTCTGCATATGGTTGCTGGACTCTGTAAGCTTCATGGGTTTTTCTCTGCAATAATAGTCTTCCTTTTTTGCATGCTTATATAAGAGATCTGAAAACTAGATGCATGTGAAAGGAAATAGGTGAGAAGAGCAATGCCCAAGTGCTGCAGTGGGTGCATCAGTTGCTCTTCAAAGTTCTGAGATTATTGAAGGCTATGAATTAGTGGTCTTAGAAGCTGACAGGTCAGCTTTCTATCATGTCATCAAAGTGGGAGAAGGAAGGGGAAGAAAAAGAGTCGTTTGACATCAAAATTGAAGCTGCAGGCAGTGACTGTGGTCTTCCCATTTGGCTCATTGCTTCTGGTTGGCCCTGCTGCTGATCTGCAGGGCATGCACCTTCATTTTACACCATCATAGCATCTGAAGATTCTGATGGAAACCTAAAAAGCATGCTGGCTTGAAAAATTTCATTTAAAGAAATGGTCCTTCTTTGTACAATTAATCCTGGGTGATGCTCAGAGAAGAATCTGCCTTGAGAATGAAAAACTAGCAGAACTTTATATTCTTCTCTTTGTGCAGGTTTGTTATGTGAACTGCTGCCACTTTTCATCTGTTCGATTGTTGTTGTGAATTGATTGTCGTCGTGCTTCAGGAGCTTGAGAGGAACAACTACACATGCCTTCACAAACATGGTTCTGATGGGTGATTTTTGATTTCAGTGTACTGTTTGATCTGACTTGCATTTCTTTTGTTACTGGAGTGGCGGAGAATCTCATTTACAGCTGCTATTAGGTTGTTTAACAAATCATCCACAAAGATGATCTGGCAACAGCACTCGGCGGCAAACAGTTGACATGCTGCCCTATTCTGGAAATGGTGGTTGGATTTTTCTTTTTTAAAAAAGAAAATTCTTTATTTAGAACATTGTTATTTTGGAATACAATGAAAATCTATTGTTCCAATTCAGTTATCACCATGTGTCTGCTCTCGCAACTGCTAGGTTCAGTGAGCAATATCAAGGAAAACAATATGCTCTTAAAACTGTCATGATGATTACATGACCTATACTATATGCATGCCAAAGCATGTGATTGTTGTTTTATTCCATATTCAGTCATTATTTACACCTCCATCTAGATTTTTCCTGCAAATCTAGTCTCAGCATATTCATTTAGAGGCCATTTTCGATAAGCTGACTATCTTGATATTTGATGTAAATGTAAAAAATGCAATAAAATCAATCTCACATTTTTATCGTTAGAAACACGATTACGAAACCAAGATAGAAAACATGTTTGATGCTATTATTTTTATTTTCTATTTTTAAAAATCTCTTGCATTCTCTCTAAAAAAAGAAAGTAAGACTTTCTTACTTTCACTAGTTTAAAACAAGAAACTGACGTTTTTATCACTATCATTGATATTATCTGCATCGTCACTGCCATTGCTGCTATCACTGCCATTATCTTCTTCACTACTATCGCCACTACAGTTTTCACCACCATTGTTGCCACCATAGTTGTCATCCTTTCCACTACCACTACTCTTGGTATCCTCCATTGCCACAACAATTGTCGCCACCATCCCACCACCTTTGCCACATCATGCTCACGATCAAAGCTTTTGCCACATCACTATCTCTATCATCGCTGCCACCACCACATCGTTGATGCCTTTATTGCTGTTGCCACTATCATCATATTATTGTATTTGGCCTCCACTATCTCTGCAACCATTATCACTACCTCAGCTACCATGATCATATTAATACTTTTACAAATAATTAACCGTACCAAATATATTTATATTTTTAAAAATTTAGAAATAAAATGGAAACAAAGTTTTTATATTTATTTTTGAAAATAAGAAAAAAGAAAGTGAAGCCAAATAACACCTCAATTTTTTCTTTGATTAACATTTTAATTATAATTAAAGATTATGGATTTAATACATATTCTTTATTTGATTATTTTTTCTTGGAATTTATGCTTGTAAATTTGGTCAAGAAGAAACTTTTGTTTTGCATCTACTATAATAATTGTTGCATCACAAATATTGATTATTTAATCATCTTTTGTTTCTCTCATTAAATATGACCTACTATTGTATTTTGTATCATATTATATGCATTGTATGGTTGGGTTTTTTTTTTTTGAAATGAAATAAAAGGAATAAAACAAAAATACTTTTAACAAAAGCAAAGATCTTTAGATTTGTGCCAATATCATAATATCTTTCATGAATTCTTAGAAAACTTTGATTCACACATTTCCAAGAGTTTAGAATATTCAAAAGGTGAACTGGTGGCTAACCATTAGCTGGTTAGGCGGTGTTAGTAGTTTAGTAACACTTTATGACATGTGAGTAGTTTAGTGGGCATCATTAGCTAATCTTTTAATTAAATAGAATGGTTGACATACACAATGGACTCGATGACCTGCGTGAATTGTGCCTTTTAGGGTTTGTTGGACTTCATTCAAGACCTTCATGGTGCCAATACGAGATGCTAAAGCCTCTTTGACTGATATAAAATATAAAATAATATTTATTTTAGTATAATAATATCTAAATAATTTTTATATTAAACTAATAAAAATTATTTAGAAAAAGATCCAATGTGAGGCATATATACATATTCATTAATCTGCTCCCTCTCCATTCTTTTCTTTTATTTTTTTATGGAGACCTAATCTTATTATCTGTCTATTCCTCATTTCATCTCAAGTGGTAACTTAATAGAAAACCTAAAATAATACATTGAACTTAACCAATTCCTGATCCAAGACCAAGGTTTTAATGACAGTTTTAATTCTACTATAATGGATCCCCATTGACACCATTATTGATTGTTATAGTGTCTATTATTTGCATGAAAACATACTATTTTGAATTTTTAAAATTAAAATAATCATTGTTATAACAACTATTACAACGATGTTATAATGGAAAATAGTAGGAAGTATTAGAAAATTAACAATATTATCTGTGATCTTCAGGATCGGCTTGTGATCTTCGGGGATCAACTCATCCATTACAGAAACTCTTAAAACTTTTTTTTTTTTTTTGTCATCTAACCTCTCAAACTCATTGAGCTCCCTATATAACAAATTAACCACTCCAAAAATACAAAATCATTAGTATCATACTTAAATATTTTGTCCTCATCAAATTAATCCATTGGGTCAACAATCTCTCCCTTTTTTTATGATGATAAAACTTTAAGTATAAGCAAAATGAAGCATATTGTGTTTCTAGAAATTATGCACAATAAATTTATTTATGTAAAATATGAAGTAAATATATATATGCCTTAAGAACATACTTCATGAATGCTGCATAAAATATTCAGATTAACCTAAGCTAATATATATTCAATTAAGTATATACTCAACCTACTCTCTTCCTCTTTTTGACAGTATCAAAAAGTTGCATCCTAAAATTATCAAATATCAAGAGAATCATAGCAACTTCAAGTTTGTTCCAATTAATATTTAGAAAAATTGAAGAGATTAAAGATAAAAAATTAAATTAAGAGCTTTTGATCATTCAATTTTGATGTATCAAACCATTTGGGGTTCAAGAGTTTCAAAAATTTCAAACTTAGTAATAGTGAACTTTCGCTTTTCCCCTTTTTTGTTAAATTAGAGCTATTTAAGATCAATTTTAGTGGTGCTAAAAATATCAAATATTAGAGTTGAAATTTGGTTCATGATTGAAACACATGATGTATCCACCAAATAGCAAGCTTCAAGGTGTATCAGAGCAAATTTCAAAATTAAATTTCAAAAGAAGCTTGTTGGAGAGAATCATTTTTTAACTTCTTCATATGTTTAGCATCCTTTCCTCCCTTTTGTAAAAGTCTTTAATTTATGCTATTAAGTTTCATATAATCTTTCCCCTTTAAGTTTTCTTTATCTCCTTTAATTAATCATTCCACTTATAGTTTTAGAGTTTGAGAATAGTTTTCAATTAAACTTTTAGATTAATAATTTGAGATTTTTATTTTCTATGTATTGCAGCTCATCTTAAGTCATTAAGATCTTGAGTATCAGGATATAGAAAACACATATTTCAAAGTCTCGGATCATATTCATTTAAAAATATATGAAACTCTAAAAAACCAAAATCAAATAAGAGGCTAATATTGATAAGTTTCAGCAAGTATTGGTACATTGAAATATGGATCAAGGCATTACGTACAAATATCATAAAATTAAAGCATGTAAGGTATCACAAAGAGGTATAATAAAATCAATCCATTCTACCACTAATTTAGTTCTAACCAACTTATGTAAGAATTTATTTTATTTTAATTTAGGTTGAATTATGTTTCTTTCAAATAAGCACACTTACGATCTAATTTTTAAGTTTCTTAGTAATTTCAAATTTGAATCTAAATACCCAACTACTGATTTATGTTTGATTAATTTTTGATTTTGGATATCCAAATTTTTTTAGATCCTTGTTGACTAGTAATTATTAATCCTTTAGGAACCCAGATTTTCTTATTTCCAAAATTGGTGTTGTTTTTAAGGAAACAAGAATGTTCCATATGTCCCTTTTTTCCACAGTAATTATAATTTATGAATGAGCAAATAGAGTTAGTTACTTTTATATCTACTTTTATCCTATATGTATGAATTTTGAAAGCTTAGTATTTAAGTCTTCTATTTTTAATTTCAGATCATTATTTTTCATAGTTAATTGATCTTTTCTTTTGAAATTATTTCTTTTCTTTAGATAGTTTAGAGTTTAATTTTCTAAGTTCTTTATTTTTCTCTCCTAATTGTCTTAATTCAAAAATAAAATCTTCAAATGCATCTTGCAATACATCCAATGTAAAATCAAAATAAAATTCAAATTTTACCTTATCTTCTTGTGCCATAAAGCACAAGTTGTTTACCTTTTATTCTTCTTTTTTAGAGCTGAAATCTTTGTTGTCGCTCTAAATTTTCTTCTTCTTCTTTTTTTTTTGCCTGGCTCCCCCTTAGTTTGGCTTTCTTTCCTCTCATCTCTTTTTTTTTTTCTTTATTCAACTCCCTCTTTACTGAAGCTTTAGTTCTTCCTTCCTGCTTCTTCCTCTTCTTCATCTTTCGGAAGCTTCTGAATTTTTTGATGATTAAGGATAGGTCTTCATCTTCAGCACTAGATTCCTTAATTTTTGTGCTTTCTTTCTGATTGGAGGACTTGAATGCTAATATTCTCTTCCCTTCATTGCAATCCTCTTTTTGGTTCATCATGCTCAGCTAATGGGTCATGAGAAAACCCACACTACAAAAAAATATTAATTTGCCGACTCTTCCCCGCCGACGCTATCAAAAAGCGTCGGCGAATTTCGAGCGGGGGTCGAAACTCGACGACGCTTTTTGATAGGGTCGGGTGAAATTTAGAGACGACGACGCTTTAAAGCGTCGTCGGAGGCCAAAAGGGGCCCAACTTCCCCGATCCCTCCTTCACCCAGCGGGTCCCTCGATCTTAGAGACGACGACGCTTTAAAGCGTCGTCGGAGGCCAAAAGGGGCCCAACTCCCCCGATCCCTCCTTTTTCTGCCGCTCCATCTGCCCACCCCACCATCCGCCGACGTTCTTCTTTTAATCCCACACCGGAGACCCCACCCGTTCTCCCCTTTTCTTTATCTACTGCACCTTTGGGCTTCTCCGTTCTTCTTTCTGCTACTCTTTGGCGTGGGGTGTTGGGAGGGAGAGGATGGGGATCGATCTGAACACGATCGAGGAGGAGGAGGAGGAGGCGGCGGGCCCGCGTCGCCGAGCACAACCCCGACCTCCGCCACTCCGCCTTCAAGCCCACCTCGCCTGCCGCCAAGGCGGTCGTCGACCAGCTCCTCCAGATCGCCTGGGCTTCGAAGCAGGGGCACTTGGTGCATGACTCCAGGGTGGACTCCTCCTTGCCGGAGGCCAGAGGTCGGATGGAGCTCTACCAGTCAAGAGGATCTCGATGATCGACGACATTGAGATCATCCTCCTCCTCCATCAGCTCTCCTTCCAGGCCGACATTGAGTACTTTCGCGACGCTTTCATTAGCGTCGGAAAAGTCCTGTTTTTGCCGACGCTTTCTCTTAGCATCGGCAAAAATCGGACCCACGCCCACCTGCCCGACGTCTGACCCACGCTTTGTGGTGCGTGGGCTGGAAATCCGCCGACGCTTAAAAGCGTCGGTAGAGACCAAAAAAACCGTCGGGAGATATCCTTTCTTATGTAGTGCCAAGAGCTAAGTTTTCAAATCATTAATAATATTTGAAAATGTTTAAAATATTTTAGAAATAGATTCATAAGATTGCATTTTAAACATTTCATGATTTTGTGTTATCATATTTTCATGAAGTGCACAATAACGTATATTCATTACTTTAGCATTTAGTTGAGCTAATTTCTTTTCATTATTATCCCATTCACTTTCATGTTTGAGAATCTAAATCTATTTATAATTTTAGTGGATATGTGTGGGCCATTTACTATGATATTTCATAAATTATAGTTTTGTGCTTGAATAAGCGTAATCGAATCCGTTAAGAAAAGGAGGCCTAACAAAGGAGTATTTTTCAGCAAAAGACCATCCAAGGGTTGCTATATGGATCTTGAGCTCTAGACAGTTAGATCTTTAAAAGATAAAAAAGTACCTTCTCTGATACCAATTGTTTCCCAAGATGACAACCCAAGAGGCGGGATGAATTGAAATTTTCAAATATTTTTATAAACTTAAACAATTCTTAAGTAAAACTAATCTAAAATTTAAGTGTACATAGTAAAATGAATGTTGAATAAATGCAGAAGATAAGAACAAATACAACAACACAAATATCAGGATTTTATAGTCGTTTGGTGCCAAAACTGCACCTACGTCCACTTGCCAAGGCTTCCTCCTTAGAATTTTACTATAATTTATGCACAAGATTATAGCTCAGTTATTTTTCGGGCTCACCACCAAACCCAATTAATTTTTTTTGGCAATCAATCAAAAACAAGCTCTTTTTGCTGGTACAGCTAAACTAACCCTAAGTTCCATCCCTTAGGAACTCATTCTTGATTTCCAGGCTCAAAAAAAATTAATCAATTTTTCAAAGCAATCGACCATATCCTAGCTGTCAATGGGTATAGCCAAACCTTGAATGCCATCTAATTTTTCATAGTGTTAGCTATACCAAAAATCCCATACGAGATTTTCTAATCTCGTAAAGCAAAAAAAGATAGAAAATATGTACAATATAACCTCCACAAAGGTTGGATTAATGTTGTTGAAGCTCAAGTCTAATTCCTCTGAAGTTGGAATGTTGGTGAGTAGAGTTTAGTGCTCTCTCCTTTCTCTTTCTAGCTTGCTCATGATGTTGTGGTAGAACTCAATGGTTGGCATTTGAAACTCTTTCTCTATCGATCTTTGGAAGCTCACTATAAGGTGGGAGGAGGCTCTTTTTTTTTTGCTAAGGCGGGCAAGTCAGACTACGCGAGTATAGATACATCAAATAAAATCAAAAAACAACACATCCCAGAATGCCTTGGGTAACTCATCATCCCAGGTTCACAATGTGCTGCCAGAGTGATTAGCCACATAAGCAGCTACCCAGTTAGCAGCGCTATTGGCCTTCCTAAAAATGTGCTTGGCCTGTAATGCCACCCCATCCCCAGCCATCGACCAAATATCCCAAAGCAGGAGGTGGTCCTTGCCCAGACCACACGGACCCCCCTGAATCTAACCTATCACCGTGACCAAATCACCATTCATGATGATAGAGTCAGCCCGTAATACGCGGCGAGTGTAGCAAATGCCCACCAAGCCACTTGCAACTTGGCTCCAGAAACAGTGGTGTAAGAGAGCTGACAGCCACCAGCACCCACCACCCTCGAGCGCGAGTCCCTGATAATAAAGCCTGCGCCCCCTTGTGGGAGGAGGCTTTTGATGGTCACTTCTCAGATTGATCCTCAAGTTAAAGCTCAAGAAGTGGTGAGAGGCTTATATTCCTTTTTTTTTTATCTCATCCACTTAATCTCCTTAATCCTCTCTTTTCTTGTTGTCTCCCTTCGGTGTTCCCATGCATTTATATCTTTAAAAACTAGTTAGAAGATGTTTCTAGTAGTTAGAGAGGCTAAAATAGCCGTTCGAAGTGAATATGGTTGTTTTGGTTTCACAAAAAAAACTAGCTGTTAATATTGTCAGGCGTAGACGGTCGACTCATGATCTTCTGAGGTTGACTCATGATTTTCAGGGGTTGACTCGTGTTGCCCAAGGTGACAAGCCAAGAGGGGGGGTGAATTGGTTTCTTTTAATTTTAACTATCTTATTTGTGTTAAATGATGAGTTAGTGAACTTAAACAAATCACAATGCAAACAACAAGAAGTATAGTGGTTCGGTGCTCTCCTTAGCACCTACGTCCACTCCCCAAGCGACCCCTTGGGAATTCACTATAATCCCGCGGATTACAGTTGGATTGTTTTCCGGGCTCATAATCCAAAAACCTTTACACTTTGGTTTTCCGGGTTCACCAAAAACCTATGTTGGTTTTACGGGCTCACCAACGAACCTATGTTGGTTTTACGGGCTCACCAACGAACCTTTACAATTGGTTTTCCGGGTTCACCAATCAACCTATTCCATTGGTTTTGCGGGCTAACCAACCAACTTTTACAAGTAGTTTAATAAACAAAGGAAAAAGATTTAAACTCCTAGATGAGCAAATATAACAATATAATCTACAAAGAAGAGTTTAGAGAATAGTTATCGCTTGATGTGACTTCTCTCTTCTTTGTCAAGGATGCTTCACTCTTCAAGGGTGGAAGGAGCTCTTAATGACTCTTGGAATCTGCTCAACCACTTTTCTTTTACTCTTGAATGAAGCTCTTGGATGAAGCTTGCCTTACTAGGGTTTTCTCTTGAATGCACTTGATGATTTTCCAAAGCTTACTTCCTCTGATGAATACCCCCTCTTAAATACTTCTCCAACCTCCAAATAGACCTTCCTGACCGTTGGATTGAAGAAACTAGCCGTTTATAGCCGTTGGGAGTCCAAAAAGCACTTCTGCACAACTAGCCGTTATACTTCTGCCCGTGCTTGGGTCGACCCAAACTTTTCTTGGGTCGACCCAAACCACTGTTCATCAGATTTGGGTCAGCTCAAACTTTTCTTGGGTCGACCCAAACTACTGTTCATCAGATTTGGGTCAGCTCAAACTTTTCTTGGGTCGGCCCTCTCAGAACCACAGAACCTTGCATTTCAGCCTTTCTTCACTTGGGTCGACTCAAGGTTCAGTTGGGTCGACTCAACTTTTACTTGGGTCGACCCTCTCAGGGTTTCCAGAGAACCTTTTCTGTCATGTATTCTGTCATTGTCTTTGGGTCGACCCTCTCACTGTTTGGGTCGACTCAAGCTTGGGTCGACTCAACTTCATCTTGGGTCGACCCTCTCAGTATTTCTAGAGAACCATTTTTCCGAGTCTTTGAGAGGCTTGAGGTTTGGGTCGACTCATGCTTTCCTTGGGTCGACCCAACTTACTGTTCATCTGTGCCATTTTTGCAGAAGTGTGCCAAATGCTTTCTTGATGTGCCGGGGTCGACCCAATCAACCTTGGGGTCGACTCAATCCACACTTTGCTGCAACTCAAGGTTAGATTCATCCAAATAAACAATGAAATACATTTATACAAATATACTGAGAGTAACAGACTTATAAATGAAGTATCGAATTAACTTGTAACATACTCTTGATTATTGCTTGTTAATCATCAAAATAACACTATCATCCTCAATCTCCCCCTTTTTGATGATTACAAAATATAGAGTATGAGCCTATTGATACTTATCTTAAAATCAGTTTTAAAAGGGCTCAAGTTGCTGAATTTCAGCTTTTCAAATATGAGAGTGAAGTCTCCCCCTATATCTCCCCCTTTCATTTATAATTCATTAAAGATGAAACTCCAAAAATTTGAGATAAAACATGAGTTTCAGGTTATGTATCGAGATGTGAAAGGTGCGTGCCAAATTCTGAAATTCTATGTGCCAAATTCTGAGGTTTGATAGAAATTTTTGATTTGATCATTTTCATTGTTACAAATTGCTCCCCCTTAAATGTATATGCTTTCCTATATGATTTTCAATTTGTTTTACAAGTAATTTCTCTTTTCTTACACAATTTCTTATTTTTCCTTGTTATTTCTCTTTCTTTACTTCAACTTCTTATTACTCTTTCTTTACTTCTCCCCCTTTTTGTTATCATCAAATAGGTGCATGGGAAAAGACACAATAAATAACAAACATTCAAACTTCATTGATCAAAATAGGAACATTTTAGTACATTCATGCCAAAAACAAAAGCAATTACAATGTTCCTTAATCAAAGTTTAAAGATACATGATAAACACAAAATACATATGAGAACTAGATATCTAGCCTAGGCTCTAAACAGAAATGCTAATATCAGCCTAGGGAGTATCTAATGGCTGGGATCTAGTCCTCATCCTCCTAGTGTACGTGGCGAGGAGAGGTCGGCTCTGTAGCTTCTCTTTCCGCACGTTGGATCCGTGAGACTCTCCCGGATCGCTTGGCTACGGCTCTCTTGGGTCCCATTTCTCCAAGATCTTGAAGTAATCTAGTATTTGGAGATGATTGGAGGAGATTGGAGAGTGGGGAATAAGGTTTTCGGAAGAGGACAAAGGGTAAACAGTGCCCTAAAAGCTCACGGGTCCCCCTTTTAACAGTGGGGTCCCGACGTTGGGTCGACTCAAGAATTTTCTTGGGTCGACTCAACGTTGGGTCGACCCTATTCTGGGTTGGGTCGACCCAAGTTCAGAAATTTTTCCTTTCTCTTCCTTTTCGCTTCTAAAAATTTTCTTTGCTTCCAATCCTTACAAATTCTTTCTGGGACAATGATACATGAGTAAGGAATCTGTAGATTACAAGTTTGACTCATGTTTCATGGGTTTTTAGAAATGGGAGGAATGTATCATGAGACTGCTTGCTCCCTTTTATATCTCTTCAATAAAAAAAAATCACATATGCCTAATTCCCTCCTTAGCGTGCAGAATCTATCTTCACTCAAGGGTTTTGTGAATATGTCAGCTAATTGTTTTTCAGTACATATATGCTCAATACATATGTTTCCATTTTGCACATGATCCCTAATAAAATGATATCTTATTTCTATGTGTTTGGCTTTAGAAATGAGACATTTAAGATGTGAGCCAAAAGAGATCTCTAACTGTAGATTCCAAAGATATTTTTCAAATCAAGTGTAGATGGAATCTTTTTCAAGTTATTTCAAGAAGTATCAAGAATAATATTCAAAGAAGGCACGAATGAAAGTTCAACACCTTTATATATATATATATTAAGTATATAGCAAGATGAGAGCAATCTAATTAATTTTCAGAGTATAGTATAAGAGCAAATAAAGATCAAACCTTATATACTCGAAAAAAAAACATAAGATTATGTTGAATCCTTAATTCTTAATGACTTCAAAGTTTTTTCATGATATAAAAGTATTGGGGCATAGATACCAAAACATGAATTTATGCAGTGTAGGATACATAAAATTCAAGGCTTTGAAAGTTCTTTTAGAGCTCTCTTAAAGACTTTCTTTTACTCCTTTAAAGATCATAGCATCAAAATCAATTAAAATGAATTGGCTCAGGATTGAAACACTAAAGTGCAAGCCAATAAGAACTCATAAGTAGATTCCAAGACAAATTTTCGAAACTAAGACAGATGGAATCCTTTTCAACTAAATTTTCAGAAATAAATGATTTACCGATGAACACATATGGAAATCCAACTTTCAAAAGATATTCAATGAAGCACAAAGTTTAATACCACTTTACATTTAGTATTCTTTGTCTCATCTTTAGATGCGAATTTATACGATTAAGTTCTATATGATCTCTCACTCTGAAATTTTCTTTCTCCCCCTTAATTAATCATTCTATTTGAGAGTTTAGAGTTTGAAGATAATTTTCAATAAAGAGATTGAGTATTTAAAGCTCCCCCTCAAAAGATGCATTTTCTTTCAAACCCTTTTTTTTTTTGTTCTTCTATAATATCAAGAATGTAGAGTGATCTAGAATTTTTCAAAATTTATAGCAATCACTCTTTTTAATCTTTCAAGAATAAATTATATTTCCTCTTATTATTTTTTTTTGAATATGTATGGAAATATTAATCAGAAAATAATTCTTTTGAAGCTCAAATTTCTTTCAAAAGTAATTACATTTTCTTTCCTATAAGAATTATTGAAGTGAGTTGAAATATTCTAAACTTTAGGATCATTAACTCTCTTCTTAAAAATAGCTTTTCTTTTTAATGATAGAAGCATTTAATTATGTAGGAGTGTATATTTAAAATATTAATTTCTTAGTCATAGTTTTTCAGCAACGTATATATGAAGCACCATAAATCTTTTTAATATCAAAATAATATCATATGTTTAGAACCATTTATTTGCAATCAAGATCATTGAAAAACACATCATTTAGACCAATTTCAGTACACTTATAAGATAAAAAAATGATATATTTCAGATGCGTATCGGAGCAAACAACCAAGGTATCCAAAGTAATTCTATTTTTCTTAAACCGTAGTTTTCATCTAGAAATCATATTGAGTTATTCCCCAAAATGATGCAATCATTGAAGTATATAATGAAAGTTACAAAAATGCAACGATAGAAGCATTTTTAAATTAAGTTTAAGCTTTTATCCTTAAGGTGTGTTTTCAAGTGATCGAAACTTCATTTGGCTTTTCACAAGCTTTTTATATACTTTCATTTATCTTGTCATTCATTTCCTCATTTTTGAATTTCTTCCTTTAACCACTCAGTGAATATTCTAATCTTCATTTCTTTTGGTTTTATTTTTCTATGCTCTATACTCTATTTGCTTCCTATCCGGTGGAGTTGGAAGGGGCACGAGGTACTACCACTAGCCTCCCTCTTGTGCCGTCCCTAATATGCCCTACACCGAATAGTTGGGTCAAATAGTGCCGGGTACTACCACTAGCCTCTCCATTGGCACCATCCCTATGATGAGTAATATAGAAGGGTTAAAATGTTCACTTCAAACTTTTTCTGTAATTAATTACGGATTTTATCTCTTCCAAAAGGAATGTTCATATTAGTCTCACAAATGTGCCAAATATATTATGCTTGTTTTGCTTTTCCTAAAGATTGGAGTATTTGCCTTTACTTAGATTTTACTTCCCTTGAATAATTGTTCATTTTCTTTTCTTTATCTCTCTTTCTTTTTGTTATTCTCAAATAATTTACATGAAAGAGCAGAATAAAGAAATAATCTTATGTATCATATAGATGTATATCATGCAAACAATATTTTCATTATGCTCAAGAATTCATAGCTTCTCACAAGTCAATTCAAATCAGCATTTTAAGCATATACTTGTGTATTTCATGGTTATGATATAGGCAAAGGAACATTTTAGTTTGAGCAAACCATGATCAATTTCTAAAAGCATAAGTCAATTAATACATATATAGACATGATATCAAGAAATTAATAATTAAAGATTTTAACCATGCCACAATAAGATTTAAGTTATTGACTTTGCTCAGCTAATTTATGAGAGAGGTATCTAAAATTATCGATTCATTCTATATTCTTCAAGTCAAACTAGATTTCTTATGTGTGAACATTTGGCTGAAGAAGGTCCTCTCTCTTGTTTGCATGTGAATGTTTATTGTATCTTATGTGGAGGTGTTCTTCAAGTTGAAATCTCTCATTTTCTTGCTCAAGGATCCTGCATTATTAACAAACTCCTTTTCTTTCTTGAAAGAAAGTCATTAGTTTCTTCAAGATACAGAACATTCATCCAACATATTTTTAACTAGATGACTCAATATAAGATATGACAATAGTTGAATGTTGAGTCACTTTACTCAAGAGATTGCCTAAATATAAGCAAGCACATATCACTTGAACTAAAAAGATAGTTTCATTAACCAAGATGGTTTAAGGACAAGCATGTGAGGCAATAGAAAGATTCATCAAAGTTAAATCAATTTTTTTTTGTTTTCATAATCAATTTAACTTAGATTCTATTTGCATAAGATAATTATCAATGAAATATACAAGTTGAATTTTAATCAGATTATCTTAAGTAGTTGTTTCTATCAAAATTCTGATTATGATTTAGCTTTCAACACAGATACTCTTGTTTCAGGAAGACAAGTAATCTTCTTTTAGAAAAAATAAGAAATATTTTTGACTTATGAGAGATAGCTCAAGAAAATTAATATTCATACTTTAACAGATTTTTATGCTCAGATTAAACATGATGAGTTAAAATTAATCAATGGAATTTGAGATCATTTTAGGAAAAGATATTAATCATGGATACAATGATTATGCTCAATGAAATATTTTAATGATCAGATTTATTGATTTTGAATTTTAGAATAGTCTTGAGCATTACTTGTAAGAGGGAAGACGATTTGTTATTATAGAAACTTTTAAGTAAGTTTCTTATTATGATCATAACACATTAATCATTTATGATTGAACCAATTTGAAATAATTATGATTTAACCTATGATGCATATATGAGACTTATAAATCATAATATATTTCAGATAATCATATAAGGAATGAATGGTATAATAACATGATGAATTACATTCATACCTTCACGAAGGATAACCTAAGATTTCATAAGTATTATGCTCAATAAAGTTTTAGCATGAAATCAGCATCAACCATTTATATTAGAGAAGAAATTTAGATTTTGAAAAACTTAAAGGAGAAGGTTATACATATTCATTCATTGTTTTCTTATTATCATGCAAGCACTAGAAAAATTTTATGCTAAGATCGTTGAGATAAAAATTCAACATATGAGGCATTTAAGAACTTTGATGCAGAGAGTATCATAATTTCATAAAAAGATAATTTTGATACACGATGTAGAATGTTAAACCTTATACTAGATTTAATGAATAAATTGAGACTTATCTTTAATTATGTGTCAACGCACCCATTTGTATGAAAGTTTCATTTGTTCCATGGGTAGCTTGGCACACTTATATCTATACCCTCATATTTTCATTTTGGGTAGCCAAGCTTGCTTGGGTTCTTGAGGGTTAGTGCATATGGTTCCTTTTGGAACCTAAATCTGTTTAATCGTAATAACTTTACCATTTGATTTATTCGTATTAGAACCATAGGTAAAGTTTTTATGCCCAATCTTTTTATGTTTGAAATAAGTTATCTTATTTAATGGTTTGCTTGGCGAATTGATAACCTTTTTCTTTAGAGGTTTATTGTTGAGCAAAGAAATCCAGCCAAGTCTTGATTTATCAAAAACAGCATGTTGACTTTCAAACATCGTTTTTAATCTTTCTGAACTTACAGTGAATTTGTTAATAAAAGATTTCAATTGGTTAACTTCTTCACTTAAGTTTTGATTTTCTTTAATCAAATTCTGATTTTTCTGAATCAATTCTTCTGAATTTAATCTTAAGCGTTCATTCTCAGAATTTAATTTGTCTTTCATTTCAGCAGTAGAATTTCTTTCCTCTGACATTTTCAGATGTAGCTTTTTATTCTTTAAACTAAGCTTCTTATTCTTTAAATTAAGCTTCTTGTATTCTAAGTATAAATCAGAAAATGCATCATGAAGTTCATCAAATGTAAAATCAGATTGAGCTTCAGTATGTACTTGATTTTTGAATGAGAAATCCCTTTATATTCGAGTACATACCTCATCTTCATGTGCCACAAAGCATAGATTTTCAATTTTAGTTTGCTGCTCTTCTTCTTCGGAGCTAGTTTCAAATTCACTAGAAATGTTAGTGCATTCATATTTAACTTCAAGCATACTCCATATTTCCTTAGCAGTCATGCAAAAAGATATGTTATTAAGTTCACTATCATCCAATGCACAATATAGAATATTCATGGCTTTTGCATTTTGCTGAGCCATTTTCTTATCATGATTAGCATTTGTATGTAGCCCATTGACTATGATACTCCATAAATCGTAGTCATGTGCTTGAATGAAAATGCGCATGCGTGCTTTCCAATGTGTGTAGTTTATACCATTAAATAGTGGAGGTCTATCAATTAATTGTCCCTCACTCATAGAACATCCCACTTGGGTTGTCATGATCTTTAACTCTTGATTGTGAGATCAATAATTACTATTGGAGCACCTTGCTCTGATATCACTTGTTGCCCAAGGTGACAAGCCAAGAGGGGGGGTGAATTGGTTTCTTTTAATTTTAACTATCTTATTTGTGTTAAATGATGAGTTAGTGAACTTAAATAAATCACAATGCAAACAACAAGAAGTATAGTGGTTCGGTGCTCTCCTTAGCACCTACGTCCACTCCCCAAGCGACCCCTTGGAAATTCACTATAATTCCGCGGATTATAGTTGGATTGTTTTCCGGGCTCACAATCCAAAAACCTTTACACTTTGGTTTTCCGGGTTCACCAAAAACCTATGTTGGTTTTACGGGCTCACCAACAAACCTATGTTGGTTTTACGGGCTCACCAACGAACCTTTACAATTGGTTTTCCGGGTTCACCAATCAACCTATTCCGTTGGTTTTGCGGGCTAACCAACCAACCTTTACAAGTAGTTTAATAAACAAAGGAAGAAGATTTAAACTCCTAGATGAGCAAATATAACAATATAATCTACAAAGAAGAGTTTAGAGAATAGTTATCGCTTGATGTGACTTCTCTCTTCTTTGTCAAGGATGCTTCACTCTTCAAGGGTGGAAGGAGCTCTTAATGACTCTTGGAATCTGCTCAACCACTTTTCTTTTACTCTTGAATGAAGCTCTTGGATGAAGCTTGCCTTACTAGGGTTTTCTCTTGAATGCACTTGATGATTTTCCAAAGCTTACTTCCTCTGATGAATACCCCCTCTTAAATACTTCTCCAACCTCCAAATAGACCTTCCTGACCGTTGGATTGAAGAAACTAGCCGTTTATAGCCGTTGGGAGTCCAAAAAGCACTTCTGCACAACTAGCCGTTATACTTCTGCCCGTGCTTGGGTCGACCCAAACTTTTCTTGGGTCGACCCAAACTACTGTTCATCAGATTTGGGTCAGCTCAAACTTTTCTTGGGTCGACCCAAACCACTGTTCATCAGATTTGGGTCAGCTCAAACTTTTCTTAGGTCGGCCCTCTCAGAACCACAGAACCTTGCATTTCAGCCTTCCTTCACTTGGGTCGACTCAACATTTCTTTGGGTCGACTCAAGGTTCAGTTGGGTCGACTCAACTTTTACTTGGGTCGACCCTCTCAGGGTTTCCAGAGAACCTTTTCTGTCATGTATTCTGTCATTGTCTTTGGGTCGACCCTCTCACTGTTTGGGTCGACTCAAGCTTGGGTCGACTCAACTTCATCTTGGGTCGACCCTCTCAGTATTTCCAGAGAACCATTTTTCCGAGTCTTTGAGAGGCTTGAGGTTTGGGTCGACTCATGCTTTCCTTGGGTCGACCCAACTTACTGTTCATCTATGCCATTTTTGCAGAAGTGTGCCAAATGCTTTCTTGATGTGCCGGGGTCGACCCAATCAACCTTGGGGTCGACTCAATCCACACTTTGCTGCAACTCAAGGTTAGATTCATCCAAATAAACAATGAAATGCATTTATACAAATATACTGAGAGTAACAGACTTATAAATAAAGTATCGAATTAACTTGTAACATACTCTTGATTATTGCTTGTTAATCATCAAAATAACACTATCATCCTCAACTCGAGATCTTCAAGGGTCGACTCATGATCTTCAGGGGTTGACTCATGAAAAGATTGTTTTTTACTGCTTTTTATTTTCTATCTGTGGTTATTCAAGGGTCGACTCATCCACTATAGATACTCTCAAATTTTTTCAAAAAATTTTGCAATGCTTTTCTAACCTCTCAAACTCATTAAGCTCCCCATACAACAAATTAAGCACTCCAAAATACAAAATTATTAGTATCACACTCAAATATTTTATCCTTATCAAAATCAATCTATTGTATCAATACTCTCTTTATATTTTACTTTTGCAAATCGATAATAAATTAAAAAATTTCTTTGTATCAATGTTCTATTTACCCCACAAAATATAATATTGTCGATTTGATGAATCGCAAATCATACTGATGGATCTCTTGACTTGTTTAAGCTTCAACGCAATGAGTTTGACTTATCTGAGAATTATAATTAAGAAATCTAACTTGGTTGTTGCAAAGTTTGGTAGACTAGGGTTCTAATTCGTTAATTTTAATTGAAACCCTATTTTGGTCCTAATTTTTGCAAATCCTAATGTCACGTCTAATTAGTTTAGGGTTTTTATATGGTTATTTATTTAAGAGTTTATATTTGCAAACACAAATTTCATGCTTATTTATTTAAGAGCTTAAGGCTTCTCATGGAAAAGGGTATGCTTTCTATGAACTAATATATGGCCTTTTTAGTATGTGAATCTTCTTTTGAGATCTGTAAAGAGATTAAAAGAGATTTTTTTATTTTATCTTTCATCTTGATATTTTAGTTGTGGATTTGATGAACAGTATGTTATTCTCATGTTTGTAATTCTGTAGCTTAAAAAAATAGTTTGTTTTCCCTTTTTTCTTACTTTTTCTATTTGGATTCAGCTAACAAGGTTAAGTTTCCTTGCAAGATGGGGTTTCTACATCTAGTGTTTGAGGAAAATGTGTTCTTCTATTTTGCTTGGTTTTCATAGGCATGATAGGATTCATGAGATCGAAAAAGCTATCAGTGAGGAATGAATATGTCGTCACTTACATGGTTTTTAATGAGAATTGTCTCTCTTTATATTCTCTAAACTATAGGGGTGCCATTTACAGTCTCAATTTGATCTACTTTGATTGAGCTTGCTTTCAAGGCAATTCTTTATTGTTTGTTTATTAAGTGAGGAATGAGACTATTCTCTAAATTATTACTGCTGACCTTTAAACTCAAATGCCAATATTTTTTTTTGGTATTTGGACTCCTAGAAGCATCTTTCTCTCGCAAACTTGGTAGCTTTTATTCAATAGAAGCTAGAATCATATTCATTCTGTTCCAATTCCTCAAGAAATTTGTGGCTTTATGTTTGGTGGATTGCATGGTAAGATTTTCATATTCGTCGGTCATTTTCCTTACAGCTCTTTATCTTAGCCAATAGCCAAATCATGATTGATTAATTTCTTTCATTTGCTTTCGGTAATAAGCAGTTGATTATATAGTATTCAATTTTCAGTTAGAAGAACACAACATCTTTTAAATATTGATCAATTTTTTATTATTTTTTTGGCATCTCTGTGTGTATATTTAGAAGTGTTAATCATCTTTTAAATGTAGAGATGAATACATCATAGGGTTTCTAGTTAAACAATTGTATATATTGTTAGATGTATGCCCTAGAAGCCAATCTGGCTGACACATTGTTAATTCTAGGGACATAATTTTGTACTTGACTATTTATTATTGAATAAATAAAAGGCATCTTTTCATTCATATTAATTATGTGTCTATGAATCGTCCAAGAAATTAATAAGATGATGATGCATATTCTTAAGAGTTGAGAATTTGAGCCATGTATCATTGGTGATTAATTTCTAAATGCTCCTGATCAATGAATCATCACGAGGACGGTGATCGATCCGATCAGTGCACAGATCACTTTCCTTCTGGATGGACGAGACTTGAGTCCACAGTGTAGGGACACTGAAGTGATAGTGCAGGTGCTTGTTAGAGAACAAGGGTACTGAGCGTGACCAAGACAAGAAGTTACTTGGACGTCTATCCACTCGTCAGTGACTTGCTTGATGTTGCAGTAGTATGACTGGTCCTTTGACCTGCAGTGCTTCGGCTACTCACAGTGAGGTTATTGTAGTTTGACTACACGTATACATGGTCTCTAGTCATATGGGTCCTTGTAGTGTAGATTGGCTGCAGTAAGTTCACTGTAGGAGTAGGGTATGCACTTACATGGAATCTATCGACCTTGATAGAAGAGGAGTGATCCTATGTGATTTGTTAGACTGAGTTCTAAGACCTTGGCCAGGGCAGTAATATAAAGTGGAGAAAGAGTTTTTCACTATCGAACTCGAGTCAAATAAATCTTGACATATGACAGACGAAGGGGTTTGACGAGTTATCCATGACCTCCGTCCTGTAGGGATCCACGATAGAAGGACTGTATCATATGATAACTGCACCTAGAGGTTCATCATTCTATTCTGCTGGGTAGCCACTACATACTGCTAGGTATCACTGGTGGATGGTGGGACTCATAGGGATTATCTCGATGATCGATAAGCCTTAATGAGTAGAGTTGGAATCGTTCCGACCCATTGAAAGGAGTTTTCAATGATATTGTGATAGAGATCACAATATATCTCACTACCAGTCAGAGTAGAACCTATGGGGTCACACACACTAGAGGCATTGACCGATCCGATGGTTGAATCGTGATTAGAAATCACAAGTAATCAATTCGATTGATAATAAGCTGAAGAAGGAACAAAGAGAATTAATTAATTGGACTTAAAACAAGAGTCCTACTTAGAGTAGGATTCCTAGAGTCCTAATTGGATTAGGACTAGGAATCCTACTTGGACTGAGATTCCTACTTGGACTGGGATTCCTACTTGGACTGGGAATTCTATTTGGAGTAGGACTGGGATTCCTACTTGGAGTAGGATTCCTACAATCCTAATTAGATTAGGAGTTTTGAATTAAATTTGGATTCCTACTTGGAGTAGGATTCCTAGAGTCCTAATCGGATTAGGACTTCGAATTCAAATTAGAGTCCTAATTGGATTAGGACTAGAATTAAACAAGTCCTAATTGGATTAGGATTTCTTAAGTCCTAATTAATTATTAATCTAATGAATCAACATGACTCCTAATTGGATTAGGATTGAAGAGTTCAATTGAGTCATGGTTCATTCAAGTTCTAATTGGATTAGGACTAGCATAGATTGAACCCAATTGATTCATGATTTGGACTAAACCAAATAGGAGCCCTAGATGCCTTTATAAGGCTTTGAAAGGAGGTGCCCTAATGATAAGTGAAGCCCTCCTCCTCTCCATCACGTGGCCACCCTCCTCTGCTCTCTTTTCAGCCACCAACAACAAAGGGAAGAAAAGGATCTTGGTGGCTTCCTTCTTCCTCCACCGTTTGGTTCCAACGCAAGGAAGAAAAAGAAGGCTGCAGGGCCTCGTTCCTCTTCTTCTCTTCATCCTTCTTCTTCCTCCTCCCAAGCACAATCAAGGATTGATTGAAAGGGAGGATATCAGCCATCAAAGTTATCTCTGCAAGGGAGCTAGCACCCCGGGGAGATAGAAAGCTTGGATCGGTTTTCTGCTTCGTGTGGATACCCGTAGAGGCCGGGCACTTGAACGGCTTCAAGCGAACCTTCATCCTAAACCACGATCATCAGTTTGCGGTGATCATCTACCCGCACAAAGGTAAAGATCTGATCTTCTAATGTTATTTAAAAGTTTTTAATCCTTATCTATCTACGAACGGTTTTTAAACAACGTTCATGCGATGAACGGTTGATCCCGCACATGCCTCTTCCGCTGCATCTGAATTTTTTGAATTTTCTGCGGCATGGGCGGGTTCCCAACAGTGGTATCAGAGCCTAGGCATCGTAGATTAAGATATGGATTAATTATTCATAGGCTTATTCGATCTGAAATTTAAATGATTATGCATGCTGAAAATTTTCTGCATGCAGATTTTTTCTAGGATGCTGATTTTTGCATGCTGATTTTTATGTGATAAAAGATGATTCTAATTGCATTGTTAATGGGATTACAAAGTTTAGAATCATAGTTAGCATGATCAGCAACCTATATCATGAGATAATCAAATAGATTTCAGATTTGAAAATTATAATTGTTGCATGTGGTGATGATCATAGGATTCAAACCCTTTTGGTATTAAATGTAAAGACCTGCGATGTGATCTGCAATGTCATGTAATTTTTCAGATGCTTGCATGCATCTTATTTGATGTTTTGAGAGGCCTGCGTGCCTCCTAAAAGAAGATGTAATTTATTATTATTTTTATTTTACATCTGGTTGTATTTCTGTGATGTGATGTACGTCAACGATCAAGTTGAAGACAAGGCATGAGATGAACAGAGGTCTAAGCGGTTGATGGCGATTGGATCAAGAGTTGGTCAAGGATCGAATCAAGGAGGCTTGGAACCAATTCAAGAGTTGAAGACCAATTGATCGATTGACGTGCATGTGCTTGTAATACGACCTAATTAGAATCCATGATCATCACCTATTTAAAGTTTAGCTTTATTTTGATGCTGCGATTATAACTGCCTGTGATGTGCCGTTTGCATGTGATGTGAATAAAAGCCGGGTAGATAGGTTTACATGTGATGTAACAAACCCAATTGAGACCTAAATTAAAACCTCCTCAATCAAGTCGAGAGTGAACCAACATGAGCAAGTCATATTAGACTAATTCATCTAATTGGTGTCTAGGAAAGCATGAAAGGTGGTTACTTAATTAGGACCTTACTCTCTGAGTAAGGGGAGCCTCCCACCTGCTTACCTGGCCAATTGTTCGATTACCTCTTATGAAGAGCTCAAGTTGCAAACACTAAGACCTGATTAACCAATATTAAGTCAATAGGTCTTCCACTGTAGTAGAGCTGCTAAGGCCTTTCTGATGTTGATTTGTCTCGGCTGGATACAGTGGTCAAGTTGCATCGGGGGGCTGGACCTCTCTATAGACATGAGATGTTGTAGGGTAAAGGTGGGGTTGGGCACCAATAACTGTTAGGTGAGGACCCAATGACGACTTTATTTCTACGGTTATACGGTGGGTCTGACTTAACTAAGAAATGGAACCAATAACTGTTAGGTGAGGTTTTCATGGCTTAGAGACCAAGTAGCACTGCAACATGCTTGAGAAGCATTGTACAAGAGTTGTACATTCATCAATCTATGTGTCACCAATAACTGTTAGGTGAGGTGGCATGTAAATTGGTGGGACCGCAGTACCCACTAGAAATCCTAGTCGTGTGGGATTTCCGTTTTCCTACCAGAGGAGTGTGAGGAATTCGAGAAAATAGTGGGAGGTACATTTGTTCTAAAAGACCCTAGAACAAATAAGGATCAAGTACAAAAGTCTAACTAGAATCTTTACTCTCTCAGGATTATAAAGTCAGCTTCTAGACTCTTATCTCATATCCTATAGAACAACCGTTTGACCAAACCCAATTATAAAGATTGGCTCAGCAAATTTCGAAAATAGTTTTGAATTGTGAGAAATTCGGGTATATGCTAGACCATGGAATCCCCATGTTACCAATCCGTCCGATCACTGATCAGCGTAAGACGCTTGTTAAGTGGACGAACAATGACAATAAAGTTAGGTGCTGCACAATGGCATCCATGTCCAATGCATTACAATGCCAGCATGAGAACATGAAGACTGCCAGGGACATATTAAATCACCTGCAAGAGTTGTATGGTGATCAGAGTCACGCAGCTCGGTTTGAAGTGTCCAAGAGGCTCTTCAAAGCCAAGATGCACGATGGGCAGTCTGTCCATGATCATGGTTTGACCATGATAAAGGACTTAGAGAAGCTTGAGAAGCTTGGCATGACCATGCACAAGGAATTGCAAACGGATTTGATCCCGCAATCCCTTCCAGCTTCATATGAATAGTTTATAGTAAACTACCATATGAACAAGGTTGTATACACTAAAATAGAATTGTTAAATAAATTGGTAACTACCTTAGGGACCTTGAAGAAGTTCAAGGGGCATCGTTTTCGCTGTCAAGTTGGTTTCTACTTTCAAGAGAGAGTCTATTTGGAAGAAGAAGAAGCCTGCGAAGAAGCAGAAGACTAAGAAAAC
This sequence comes from Phoenix dactylifera, assembly GCF_009389715.1. Classification (NCBI taxonomy): domain Eukaryota; kingdom Viridiplantae; phylum Streptophyta; class Magnoliopsida; order Arecales; family Arecaceae; genus Phoenix; species Phoenix dactylifera. The sequence goes on along the minus strand of NC_052401.1, from coordinate 14,371,806 downwards.
ACCAAGTAAGGAAGTTCCAAGAAAAAGGCCAATTGCAAGGAAAAGTGTTTCCCTTGCATCATGGATGGCCATTGGAAGAGGAACTGTCCTACATACATGGGAAGCATAAAGAACATGAAGGGTGACAGACCTTCAGAAGGTATGTCAGATATGCTCAGGATACTTAGGGACTGTTACCTATTGCTAGCAGAAATTTGATTTCTGTATTTTATTTAGCACAGAAAGATTTTTATTTATTTGAAAAATTAAATTGATTCAACATGGTTTTAAGATTGACAGTTTCTATCATATACATATGGATGTATCTGTGAATATATCTTAGCAAACAGTGAATACCATAGGATCTAATAGATCCAAAAATGAGATAAATCTAAAGTATTTAAGGCACCTCAGGCTTGGCCATATAGGAGAAGACAGAATAAACAAATTGGAGAAACATGAGCTTTTGGGCTCATTAACTTTCGAGTCATATTTGATTTGTGAATTCTGCCTTCAAGGAAAGATGGCCAAATTATCCTTTGTAGGACACAGGGAGGTCCACTGAAATACTTACCCTAGTACACACTGATGTGTGTGGCCCATTCGATGTGCAGGCTAGGGGTTGTAATTTTTTACTTCATTTTACCGATGATTACTCACGGTATGGATATGTGTATGAGACACAAATATGAAACTTTTGAAAGGTTCAAAGAGTTTAAATATGAAGTAGAAAAACATATAGAAAAACTCACCAAGGTTCTTCGATCAGATCGAAGAGGTAAATACCTTAGTGGAGAGTTCCGTGATTATCTCAAGGAGAATGGTATAGTTTCATAATGGACTCCTCCTGGTACACCTCAACTCAATGGAGTGTCAGAGAGGAGGAATCAGACTCTATTGATATGGTCCAGTCCATGATGAGCTTCACTGATTTACCCTTGTTTCTTTAAATAGATGCCCTATTTTCAGCTATTTACTTGTTGAATAGAGTTCCCTCTAAATCCCTTCCTACCACACCGTATGAGATATAGCATGGTAAGAAACCAAGTCTTGGTCATCTCAAGATTTGAGGATGTCCGGCCCACGTCAAGAGATTACAGGCGGACAAACTAGAGGCTAGGACCATAAGTGCTCGTTTCATAGGATATCCTAAAGAGTCATTAGGAAACAATTTTTACGTCTCAGAGGATCACAATGTGTTTGTGAGCCGTCACGCCATCTTCTTGGAAAACCAGTTTATCCTTGATAGAGGCAGTGGGAGGAAAATTGAGCTTGAAGAGAAAGTCTCTCAAAAGCAACGAGTCATGGATCCTATTGAACCCATTCATACAGAGCCAGTACACGATGTCCCTCGACCACCTCGTAGATCTAGTAGGGTCTCCCATCCTCCCGATAGATACTTAGGTATAATAGAAGAGGATACCGAGGAAATGTTCCTAGTGGGAGATAGGGATCACATACAGGATCCCAAAACCTACAACGAGGCGATATCTGATATCGATTCCGAGAAATGGCTGGAAGCCATGAAGTCAGAGTTAGACTCCATGTATTCCAATCAAGTCTGGACCTTAGTAGACCCACCAGAAGGTATTGTACCTATTGGATGCAAATGGATCGACAAAAGGAAGATAGATTCGGATGGAGAGGTAGAGACCTATAAGGCAAGGCTTGTGGCGAAAGGGTATAGTCAGCGCGAAGGCATTGACTATCAGGAGACCTTTTCACCTGTAGCCATGCTCAAATCCATCCGAACATTGCTTGCCATTGCAGCATTTCATGATTATGAAATTTGGCAGATGGATGTGAAAACTACTTTCCTGAATGGATATCTTGATGAAGATATCTATATAGAGCAGCCTTTGGGTTTCACTTCCAGTGATGGAGATCACAAGGTCTGTAAGCTGCAAAGGTCCATCTATGGACTAAAGCAAGCATTTCGGAGTTGGAACACTCGTTTCGATGACGCAATCAAAACGTTTGATTTCATCAAAAACGAAGAGGAACCGTGTGTTTACAAAAAGGTTAGTGGGAGTGCTGTCGTTTTTCTCGTACTGTACGTAGATGACATTCTCCTGATAGGGAATGATATTCCCATGCTAACCACGGTCAAGGTCTGGTTGTCAAAAAGGTTCTCCATGAAAGACCTTGGGGAAGCATGTTGCCCAAGGTGACAAGCCAAGAGGGGGGGGGTGAATTGGTTTCTTTTAATTTTAACTATCTTACTTGTGTTAAATGATGAGTTAGTGAACTTAAACAAATCACAATACAAACAACAAGAAGTATAGTGGTTCGGTGCTCTCCTTAGCACCTACGTCCACTCCCCAAGCGACCCCTTGGGAATTCACTATAATCCCGCGGATTACAGTTGGATTGTTTTTCGGGCTCACAATCCAAAAACCTTTACACTTTGGTTTTTCGGGTTCACCAAAAACCTATGTTGGTTTTACGGGCTCACCAACGAACCTATACAATTGGTTTTACGGGTTCACCAACAACCTACGTTGGTTTTACGGACTTACCAACAACCTATGTTGGTTTTACGGGCTCACCAACGAACCTTTACAATTGGTTTTCCGGGTTCACCAATCAACCTATTTCGTTGGTTTTGCGGGCTAACCAACCAACCTTTACAAGTAGTTTAATAAACAAAGGAAGAAGATTTAAACTCCTAGATGAGCAAATATAACAATATAATCTACAAAGAAGAGTTTAGAGAATATTTATCGCTTGATGTGACTTCTCTCTTCTTTGTCAAGGATGCTTCACTCTTTAAGGGTGGATGGAGCTCTTGATGACTCTTTGAATCTGCTCAACCACTTTCTTTTGATTCTTGAATGAAGCACTTGGATGAAGCTTGCCTTGCTAGGGTTCTCTCTTGAATGCACTTGATGTATTTTCCAAAGCTTGCTTCCTCTGATAAATACTCCCTCTTAAATACTTCTCCAACCTCCAAATAGTCCTTCCTGACCGTTGGATTGAAGAAACTAGCCGTTTATAGCCGTTGGAAGTCCAAAAAGCACTTCTACACAACTAGCCGTTATGCTTCTGCCCGTGCTTGGGTCGGCTCAACCTGTCCTTGGGTCGACCCAACATTCACTTGGGTCGACTCAAACATTCCTTGGGTCGACCCTCTCAGAAAACACAGAAACTTGAAATTTCAGCCTTCCTTCCCATGGGTCGACCCAACCATTCTTTGGGTCGACTCAAAGTTCACTTGGGTCGACTCAACTTCTTCTTGGGTCGACCCTCTCAGTAATTCCAGAGAACCATTTTCTGTCTGCCTTTCTGTCTTGCCTTTGGGTCGACCCTCTCAGGGTTTGGGTCGACTCAAGCTTGGGTCGACTCAACCACTATTTGGGTCGACCCTCTCAGTAAATTCAGAGAACATATTTCTTTCATGTTTTGAGGTTCTTGAAGTTTGGGTCGACTCATGCTTACCTTGGGTCGACCCAACTCACTGTTCATCTGTGCCAATTTTGCAGAAGTGTGCCAAATGACTTCTTGATGTGCCGGGGTCGACCCAATCATCCTTTGGGTCGACTCAATCCACACTTTGCTGCATCTCAAGGTTAGATTCATTCAAATGAACAATGAAATGTATCTATATCAATTAATACAAAATATACTGAGAGTAATAAACTTATAAATGAAGTATCGATTTAACTTATAACATACTCTAGATAATTGCTTGTTAATCATCAAAATAACACTATCATCCTCAATCTCCCCCTTTTTGATGATTACAAAATAAAGAGTATGAGCCTATTAATACTTATCTTAAATTCAGTTTTTGAAAGGGTTTAACTTGCTGAATTTCAGCTTTTCATATATAAGAGTGAAGTCTCCCCCTATATCATTTAAATGTTGCCAATTTGACTTTTTGTGTTACTCCCCCTTTCATTTATAATTCATTAAAGATGAAACTCCAAAAATTTGAGATAAAATATGAGTTTCAGGTTATGTATCGAGGTGTGAAAGGTGCGTGCCAAATTCTGAATTTATGTGTGCCAAATTCTGAAATTTGATATAAATTGTTGAGTTGAACATTTTCATTGTTGCAAATTGCTCCCCCTTGGATGTATATGCTTTCCTATATGATTTTCAATTTGTTTTATAAATTATTTTACTTTCTTTCTTTACCTCTCCCCTTATTACTCTTTCTTTACTTCTCCCCCTTTTTGTTACTCTATTTACTTTTATCTTTACTTCTCTCCTATTTACTCTTTCTTTACTTCTCCCCCTTTTTGTTATCATCAAATAGGTACATGGAAAAAGATGCAATAAATAATAACCATTCAAACTTCATTGATCAAAATAGGAACATTTGAGTACATTCATGTCCAAAAATAAAAACAAATACAATGTTCCTCAATCAAGGTTCAAAATACATGATCAACACAAAATACATATGAGAACTAGATACATATCCTAGGCTCTAAACAAGATCGTGAGACTCTCCCGGATCGCTTGGCTACGGCTCTCTTGGGTCCCATTTCTCCAAGATATTGAAGTAATCTACTGTTTGGAGATGATTGGAGAAGATTTGAGAGTGGGAAATAGGGTTTTCGGAAGAGGACAAAGGGTAAACAGTGCCCTAGATAGCTCACGGGTCCCCCTTTTAACAGTGGGGTCCCGACGTTGGGTCGACTCAAAAATTTTCTTGGGTCGACTCAACGTTGGGTCGACCCTATTCTGGGTTGGGTCGACTCAAGTTCAGAAATTTTTTCTTTCTCTTCCTTTTCGCTTCTAAAAATTTTTCTTGCTTCCAATCCTTACAAATTCTTTCTGGGACAATGATACATGAGTAAGGAATCTATAGATTACAAGTTTGACTCATGTTTCATAGGTTTTTAGAAATGGGAGGAATGTATCATGAGACTGCTTGCTCCCTTTTATATCTCTTCAATAAAAAGAATCACAAATGCCTAATTCCCTCCTTAGCGTGCAGAATCTATCTTCACTCAAGGGTTTTGTGAATATGTCGGCTAATTATTTTTCAGTGCATATATGCTCAATACATATGTTTCCATTTTGCACATGATTCCTAATAAAATGATATCTTATTTCTATGTGTTTGGCTTTAGGAATGAGATATTTAGGATGTAAGCCAAAAGAGATCTCTAACTGTAGATTCCAAAGATATTTTTCAAATCAAGTGTAGATGGAATCTTTTTCAAGTTATTTCAAGAAGTATCAAGAATAATATTCAAAGAAGGCACGAATGAAAATTCAACACCTTTATATATATATATATTAAGTATATAGCAAGATGAGAGCAATCTAATTAATTTTCAGAGTATAGTATAAGAGCAAATAAAGATCAAACCTTATATACTCGAAAAACATAAGATTATGTTGAATCCTTAATTCTTAATGACTTCAAAGTTCTTTCATGATATAAAAGTATTGGGACATAGATACCAAAACATGAATTTATGCAGTGTAGGATACATAAAATTCAGGGCTTTGGAAGTTCTTTTAAAGCTCTCTTAAAGACTTTCTTTTACTCCTTTAAAGATCATAGCATCAAAATCAATTAAAATGAATTGGCTCAGGATTGAAACACTAAAGTGCAAGCCAATAAGAGCTCATTAGTGGATTCCAAAGTAAATTTTCAATACTAAGACAAATGGAATTCTTTTCACTTAGTTTTCAAAACAAGTGATTTACCAATTAAGTACACATGAAAATCCAACTTTCAAAAGATATTCAATGAAGCACAAAGTCTAATACCAAAATATGCTTAAATTGATATCAGTTTGAAACCAATTTGACATTAAAAGCATGCTAAAAGTCCTTTGCCAAATTTACATAGAGTAATCTTTAATGATTTAGCTTTAAGTCATGTCTCTTTCTTGTATGCAAGGCTCTTGATATCAATTCATGCTTTGTAAGTAAAACAGTTAAATTCAGAAATTAACAAGAATGATCATGAATCAAATATAAAACATTCAAGGTGTATATTTATAAATTTCAATTTCTTAGTCATAGTTTCTCAGCAATGTATACATGAAGCACAATAAATCTTTTTAATATCAAAATAACATCATATGTTTAGAACCATTTGTTTGCAATCAAGCTCATTGAAAAATGCATCATTTAGACTAATTTTAATAAACTTATAAGATAGAAAATGATATGTTTCAGATGCGTATCGGAGCAAACAATCAAGGCATCAAAAGTAATTCTATTTTTCTAAAACCGTAGTTTTTATCTAGAAATCATATTGAGTTATTTTCCAAAATGATGCAATCATTGAAGCATATAATGAAAGTTACAAAAATGCAATGATAGAAACATTTTTAAATTAAGTTTAAGCTTTTATGCAAAATCAGATTCTGAATTTCATAAAAATTTTCAAGGAGGCTTTCATGATTATAATTTGAGATATGCATCTTCTACATTGTAGCTTATCTTAAATTATTAAGATTGAAAACACATATTTCAAGAACATTAGAGCACATCCAGAATCTTTGTAATTCATATTGAATTTTGGTACAAATTGGAGGACATTATGTACTAATGTTAGGCAAGATAAAAGATAAATTGGAATCAATTCATTTTGCCTAATTTGCAAATTCAAATTATTCTTTTTTTTATTTTTCAAAATATATTCATTAAAACAAAAGGATGTTGTTGTTGGTAATAACATGTTTCAATCAAATTTTATAGGCATGAAGCATTATAAGTTATATTTAGGAAAGATCTTTGTTATTTGAATATTGAAAACATATAATTCAAAACATCATGTGACATGCAAAATATATTATGCATTAAAATATTAGGAACAAGCATGTCAAGGATCAAAATCAATTCTTTTCAAATAAACTCCCCCTATTTAAATATAATCTTGCACTGATTTCATCCTTAAAGTGTGTTTTTAAGTGATTAAAAAATTTGACTTGATTCTTCTTATATACTTTCATTTACTTTGTCTTTCATTTTTACCTTCTTATGCTCTATACTCTATTTGCTCCCTATCCGGTGGAGTTGGAAGGGGCACGAGGTACTACCACTAGCCTCCCTCTTGTGCCGTCCCTAATATACCCTACACCGAATAGTTGGGTCAAATAGTACCGGATACTACCACTAGCCTCCCCATTGGCACCATCCCTATGATGAGCAAAATAGAAATGTTAAAATGTTCACTTCAAACTCTCCCTGTTTAAGTGTAATTAATTACGGATTTTATCCCTTTCACAAGTCTCACAAATGTGCCGAATGTATTATGCTTGTTTTTCTTTTCCTTAAGATTGAAGTATTTGCCTTTACTTAGATTTTACTTCTCTTGAATAAGATCCATTTTCTTTTCTTTATCTCTCTCTCTTTTTGTTATTCTCAAGTAATTTACATGAAAGAGCAGAATAAAGAAATAATCTTATGTATCATATAGATGTATATCATGCAAACAACATTTTCATTATGCTCAAGAATTCATAGCTTCTCACAAGTCAATTCAAATCAGCATTTTAAGCATATACTTGTGTATTTGATGGTTATGATATAGGCAAAGGAACATTTTAGTTTGAGCAAACCATGAATCAATTTCTAAAAGCATAAGTCAATTAATACATATATAGACATGATATCAAGAAATTAATAATTAAAGATTTTAACTATGCCACAATAAGATTTAAGTTATAGATTTTGCTAAGCTAATTTATGAGAGAGGTATCTAAAATTACCGATTCATTCTATATTCTTCAAGTCAAACTAGATTTCTTGAACGTTTGGCTGAAGAAGGTCCTCTCTCTTGTTTGCATGTGAATGTTTATTGTATCTTATGTGGAGGTGTCCTTCAAGTTGAAATCTCTCATTTTCTTGCTCAAGGTTCTTCAAGAAAGTCATTAGTTGCTTCAAGATACAAAACATTCATACAACATATTTCTTAACTAGATGACTCAACATAAGATATGACAATAATTGAATGTTGAGTCACTTTACTCAAGAGATTGCCTAAATATAAGCAAGCACATGTCACTTGAACTAAAAGGATAGTTTCATTAACCAAGATGGTTCACGGACAAGCATGTGAGGCAATAGGAAGATTCATCAAGGTCAAATCAATTTCTTATTTTCAGAATCAATTTAGCTTAGATTCTATTTGCTTAAGATAACTATCAATAAGACGTGCTAGCTAAGTTTTAATCAAATTATCTTAAACAGTTGTTTCTATCAAAATTCAGATTGTTACATAGAATCAAAATGATAAACTATATTCTCAATAAAGGATCTAGTTTTAATAAGAATAGTATGAATTGATATCTCTACAACTAGTATCTTTTCATTGAATATTCTATATGCATTGCTTGAAGAGTAATATCCAAAGAAATATTTGTTTTATCAGATTTGACATTATTTTCATAAGAACATATCAAGCATGACATGTATGACTGAAAAATATAAAAGATATACAATATATCATTTTCTATTTTTCAGAAGATCAAAAGGAGTTTTCTAATAGAAACCATATGTATGACAAGCAATGATGATAGCTTTTAACAGAAATCATTTAAGTAGATGACTATCATACAACATTGTCTTTTTCATTTCTTCAAGGATTCTATCAACTCTATTTTATTTATGGTGTTCTTGGTGTAGAAACAATTGTATTCAATATTATTTTCTGTGCACAACTCAATAAGAAATTGGTTTTCAAAACTATGCCATGATACAATTTTATTTTCATAGTTTGCAAACCTTTTTCATTTGAACCCTTTTTGTGAGTTTGTGCCAATGCAGAAAATATTTTAATTTAAGTGCCAAGAACAAAACCAATATTAGCTTTGAGAAATTTTCCACAATTACAAAATCAGAAAGCTTATCTCCTAGGTTCACAATCCTAGAGATCCAAATAAGTTCTTATGGAGAATTTTCAAAGGCTAAAGGTGAAAATAATATTTTCAAATTTAGAAATGATTCTAGTTTATTTTTCTAGATGACATACATAGCAAACTTTGACCTTGCAAAAATTAATCTAAGTGAACCAATGACAAGGTCTTTTGAGATTAAGTCCATACTAGTATGAGTTGATTTTATACGCCAAAACTAGTCTATTTAATCTTGGTATTCTTAATGTATATATATAAAAAAATATACCAAGTAGACATTCTTGTGTTTATGATCAATAGAAGATAATGCCGAGGATAAGAACTCTCAATCAAGTATATAGAGAATTCAAAGAGTTATTCTAAGAGTATTGATTAAGTAAATTATCCATCAATAACTGAAGCATAATATAGGAAGATGGAGTGATTTGGATATATTTTCTTTTTATACCAAAAGTATCACTTATATCACAGAAATGATTAATACTAGCTACAATTTCAATATGAGAGGATGCAAGGATTACTAATTTCATTATTTCTTTCAGTTTGGTCACTCTTCTTAATTATATTTTAAGTTCTATTCTTTAACACGTGTCTAGAGAACCCATTGTCCAGATTCATTGGAATCTTGGGTAGCTAGACACATTTGCTAAAAATGATCATGTTTTCAACTTAGAAACCCAAGCTCTTTTGGGTCCTTGCAGGTTAGCTATAATTGTTCCTTTTGGAACCCATATTCTCTTAATTATCATTTTGTCTATTAGTTTGCAGGTTTTAGAATTACAAGTAATATACTTCTGCATATTCTTGCTAAATTTAAACAACATAGATTTAGCAAAAACAGATAATGAATTTTCAGTTTTCTGTTTCTGTTTATTAGTTTCACCAGATTTGTGAAAAATTGTTTTAGGATGAATAGTGGAGGATTTAAGAATTATATTCTCGAAAGATTTTTGAGTGTACCAAGGTTGATGTCCCAATCCAGCTTTGTCATATACAGCTCTTGAATTTTCTATCATTAAATTTAGTTTTTCAGAGCTGAGAGTGAATCTTTCAACAATAGGTTTCAAATTATCAACTTCTTTAGTTAATTTTTCATTATCTTCTGAAAGCAGTTCATTGTTTTTCTTAAGTTTATCATGGCTTTCAGTAAGAAGTTGATTTCTCTGATTTAGTTCTTTATTTTCTTTAATTAAGATTTCAATTTCATTAGTCAGTTTTAGTTTTTCATCTATTAGGATTTGATTTTCATTCTTCAAGTTCTTGTTCCTACAAATAAGTTTCTTATTTTCTAAATACAAATCAGAAAAGACATCATGAAGTTTATCAAATGTAAAATCATCTTTAGTTTTAGCATGTACCTCATATATCTCATCTTCATGTGCCATTAAGCATGAATTTGCAATATGATGCTGCTCTTCTTCTACACATGATGTTTCAGATTTGTTAGTGCATTCATATTTAACTTCAAACATATTCCATATTTTCTTAGCAGTTGTGCAAAAAGATATGCAATTAAGTTCACTATCATCTAATGCACAAAATAGCACATTCATGGCTTTTGCATTTTGCTGATCCATTTTCTTATCATGATTAGTGCTTGTGTGTGGTCCATTGACTATGATACTCCATAAATCATAGTCATGTGCTTGAATGAAAATGCACATGCGTGCTTTCCAATATGTATAGTTTATGCCATTAAAAAGTGGAGGTCTATCAATTAATTGTCCCTCTCCTATAGAACATCCCACTTGGGTTGTCATGATCTTTAACTCTTGATTGTGAGATCAATGAGTACTATTGGAGCACCTTGCTCTGATACTACTTGTTGCCCAAGGTGACAAGCCAAGAGGGGGGGTGAATTGGTTTCTTTTAATTTTAACTATCTTACTTGTGTTAAATGATGAGTTAGTGAACTTAAACAAATCACAATACAAACAACAAGAAGTATAGTGGTTCGGTGCTCTCCTTAGCACCTACGTCCACTCCCCAAGCGACCCCTTGGGAATTCACTATAATCCCGCGGATTACAGTTGGATTGTTTTTCGGGCTCACAATCCAAAAACCTTTACACTTTGGTTTTTCGGGTTCACTACAAAGGAAGAAGATTTAAACTCCTAGATGAGCAAATATAACAATATAATCTACAAAGAAGAGTTTAGAGAATATTTATCGCTTGATGTGACTTCTCTCTTCTTTGTCAAGGATGCTTCACTCTTCAAAGGTGGATGGAGCTCTTGATGACTCTTTGAATCTGCTCAACCACTTTCTTTTGATTCTTGAATGAAGCACTTGGATGAAGCTTGCCTTGCTAGGGTTCTCTCTTGAATGCACTTGATGTATTTTCCAAAGCTTGCTTCCTCTGATGAATACTCCCTCTTAAATACTTCTCCAACCTCCAAATAGTCCTTCCTGACCGTTGGATTGAAGAAACTAGCCGTTTATAGCCGTTGGAAGTCCAAAAAGTACTTCTGCACAACTAGCCGTTATGCTTTTGCCCGTGCTTGGGTCGGCTCAACCTGTCCTTGGGTCGACCCAACATTTACTTGGGTCGACTCAAACATTCCTTGGGTCGACCCTCTCAGAAAACACAGAAACTTGAAATTTCAGCCTTCCTTCCCATGGGTCGACCCAACCATTCTTTGGGTCGACTCAAAGTTCACTTGGGTCGACTCAACTTCTTCTTGGGTCGACCCTCTCAGTAATTCCAGAGAACCATTTTCTGTCTGCCTTTCTGTCTTGCCTTTGGGTCGACCCTCTCAGGGTTTGGGTCGACTCAAGCTTGGGTCGACTCAACCACTGTTTGGGTCGACCCTCTCAGTAAATCCAGAGAACATATTTCTTTCATGTTTTGAGGTTCTTGAAGTTTGGGTCGACTCATGCTTACCTTGGGTCGACCCAACTCACTGTTCATCTGTGCCAATTTTGCAGAAGTGTGCCAAATGACTTCTTGATGTGCCGGGGTCGACCCAATCATCCTTTGGGTCGACTCAATCCACACTTTGCTGCATCTCAAGGTTAGATTCATTCAAATGAACAATGAAATGTATCTATATCAATTAATACAAAATATACTGAGAGTAATAAACTTATAAATGAAGTATCGATTTAACTTATAACATACTCTAGATAATTGCTTGTTAATCATCAAAATAACACTATCATCCTCAAAGCATCCTATATTTTGGGAATAAAGGTCTATATAGATAGATCTAAAAGGATGCTTGGCCTATCACAGAAGATGTACATAGAGAAAGTGCTGAAAAGATTTAGCATGGAAAACTCTAAAAGGGGTCTCTTACCCCTAAGGCATGGAATTAATCTCTCCAAGAAGATGTGCCCCAACACATCTGAAGAGATTCAACGCATGAGCAAGATCCCCTATGCATCAGCAATAGGGAGCCTCATGTATGCCATGCTATGTACATGACTTGATATAGTACATGCTGTGAATGTCACGAGCATATGTTAATCAGATCCAGGCAAAAGCACTGGATAGCTGTGAAGAACAGTCTTAAGTACTTGAGAAGAACTAAGGACATGTTCTTGGTCTTTGGAAGAAGATCAGGGTTGAAGGTAGAAGGATGCACACATATTGATGATAGAAAGTCTACATCAGAATATGTGCAGTGATGGTTCAGTAAATTGGAAGAGTTCCAAACAACCGATCATTATAGATTCTACCTTAGAAGCTGAATGTTAAGCCGTATCTAAAGGTGCAGTGGAAACCTTCTAGTTAAAAGTTCATTGCAGAGTTAGGTGTAATGTCATTAGATGTCATAACACTTTACTGTGATAACATTGGCACCATAGCACTAGCTATGGAGCCAAGGTCTCATCAGAAGTCCAAGCACATAGAGCGGCGCTTCCACCTCATACGCGACTATATTGAGAAGAAATATGTAGAGGTGCAGAGAGTAGACTCCGCGGATAACATGGCAGACCCGTTCACTAAGCAGCTAAGTCAGCAAAAGACTGAAGCCCACCTTGAGAAGATGGGGCTTAGATATATAACTGATTGGCTTTAGTGCAAGTGGGAGATTGTTAGATGTATGCCCTAGAAGCCAATCTGGCTGACACATTGTTAATTCTAGGGACATAATTTTATACTTGACTATTTATTATTAAATAAATAAAAGGCATCTTTTCATTCATATTAATTATGTGTCTATGAATCGTCCAAGAAATTAATAAGATGATGATGCATATTCTTAAAAGTTGAGAATTTGAGCCATGTATCATTGGTGATTAATTTCTAAATACTCCTGATCAATGAATCATCATGAGGACGGTGATCGATCCGATCAGTGCACAGATCACTTTCCTTCTGGATGGACGAGACTTGAGTCCACAGTGTAGGGACACTGAAGTGATAGTGCAGGTGCTTGTTAGAGAACAAGGGTACTGAGCGTGACCAAGACAAGAAGTTACTTGGACGTCTATCCACTCGTCAGTGACTTGCTTGATGTTGCAGTAGTATGACTGGTCCTTTGACCTGCGGTGCTTCGGCTACTCACAGTGAGGTTATTGTAGTTTGACTACACGTATACATGGTCTCTAGTCATATGGGTCCTTGTAGTGTAGATTGGCTGCAGTAAGTTCACTGTAGGAGTAGGGTATGCACTTACATGGAATCTATCGACCTTGATAGAAGAGGAGTGATCCTATGTGATTTGTTAGACTGAGTTCTAAGACCTTGGCCAGGGCAGTAATATAAAGTGGAGAAAGAGTTTTTCTCTATCGAACTCGAGTCAAGTAAATCTTGACATATGACAGACGAAGGGGTTTGACGAGTTATCCATGACCTCCGTCCTGTAGGGATCCACGATAGAAGGACTGTATCACATGATAACTGCACCTAGAGGTTCATCATTCTATTCTGCTGGGTAGCCACTACATGCTGCTAGGTATCACTGGTGGATGGTGGGACTCATAGGGATTATCTCGATGATCGATAAGCCTTAATGAGTAGAGTTGGAATCGTTCCGACCTATTGAAAGGAGTTTTCAATGATATTGTGATAGAGATCACAATATATCTCACTACCAGTCAGAGTAGAACCTATGGGGTCACACACACTAGAGGCATTGACCGATCCGATGGTTGAATCGTGATTAGGAATCACAAGTAATCAATTCGATTGATAATAAGCTGAAGAAGGAACAAAGAGAATTAATTAATTGGACTTAAAACAAGAGTCCTACTTGGAGTAGGATTCCTAGAGTCCTAATTGGATTAGGACTAGGAATCCTACTTGGACTGAGATTCCTACTTGGACTGGGATTCCTAATTGGACTGGGAATTCTATTTGGAGTAGGACTGGGATTCCTACTTGGAGTAGGATTCCTACAATCCTAATTAGATTAGGAGTTTTGAATTAAATTTGGATTCCTACTTGGAGTAGGATTCCTAGAGTCCTAATCGGATTAGGACTTCGAATTCAAATTAGAGTCCTAATTGGATTAGGACTAGAATTAAACAAGTCCTAATTGGATTAGGATTTCTTAAGTCCTAATTAATTATTAATCTAATGAATCAACATGACTCCTAATTGGATTAGGATTGAAGAGTTCAATTGAGTCATGGTTCATTCAAGTTCTAATTGGATTAGGACTAGCATAGATTGAACCCAATTGATTCATGATTTGGACTAAACCAAATAGGAGCCCTAGATGCCTTTATAAGGCTTTGAAAGGAGGTTCCCTAATGATAAGTGAAGCCCTCCTCCTCTCCATCACGTGGCCACCCTCCTCTCCTCTCTTTTCAGCCACCAACAACAAAGGGAAGAAAAGGATCTTGGTGGCTTCCTTCTTCCTCCACCGTTTGGTTCCAACGCAAGGAAGAAAAAGAAGGCTGCAGGGCTTCGTTCCTCTTCTTCTCTTCATCCTTCTTCTTCCTCCTTCCAAGCACAATCAAGGATTGATTGAAAGGGAGGATATCAGCCATCAAAGTTATCTCTGCAAGGGAGCTAGCACCCCGGGGAGATAGAAAGCTTGGATCGGTTTTCTGCTTCGTGTGGATACCCGTAGAGGCCGGGCACTTGAACGGCTTCAAGCGAACCTTCATCCTAAACCACGATCATCAGTTTGCGGTGATCATCTACCCGCACAAAGGTGAAGATCTGATCTTCTAATGTTATTTAAAAGTTTTTAATCCTTATCTATCTACGAACGGTTTTTAAACAACGTTCATGCGATGAACGGTTGATCCCGCACATGCCTCTTCCGCTGCATCTGAATTTTTTGAATTTTCTGCGGCATGGGCGGGTTCCCAACATATATATATTTAGAAGTCTTATAATTGAGAATCAAAAAATATTAACTTTATCACCTGACTTTGGAAATTCTTATATTTGAATTTGAACTATTAACTTTATATGAACTAATGTACAATGATTGATTTATGTAGGGGTGCAACAGTGCTTCATAATTTGGTTGTGCATTATATGGATCGAGAATATTGAATTGAAGTTATAGACCTAGATTGTTATTCATACTTGAAAATGGTGGCTGATTTGTATGAATCATGGGTAAGAGGGGTGTGAATCTTATTATCTTATTTGGTAGTGGATTGAGAATGATAATGATGTGATGCATATGTTTAGGACACAAAAAGGAGTTGATGAGATACACTTATTTGTTGAAGATAATGTTGATCATTTAGTTGGTTCTACAGTTATTCCTTCTGGATGGGTTCTAGATAGAGCAAATTAGCCACCAAATGGAGATGGTGAAGTTGGAGGTGAGAGTGGAGGTAGATGTGAGGAAGATTTTAGCAAGGATATGTACTAGTAGATATGGGTAGGGATATGGTTAGCAAAAGGGGTGATGGAGGTGATAATGGTGAAGATGATGTGCTTGAATTGTCAGATGAAGTCTATCCATTTTCTAACTCAGATGACAATAATTGGATGATGGAGGAAAATAATAATCAATCAAACTCTTGTGAGCAGTCAACCGATAGGCTTAATGATGAGAGATATGAGGATGATGATAGTGATGATCAACTGAGTAATGTGAACTCTATTGAGTCAATTGATCCACTGAATAGTGATGAGGGGTTTAGTAGTTGGGGAAGAAGTAAGAAATTTGCCTCACTATATATAGAGGGAAAACCATTTAAGATTGTCGAAGAGGGGGGGGGGGTGCGTAGGCGGCAAATTGTGTTTGAGGAAGGGTGGCTATTTATAGATATAAATAGAATATATTAAGAGATTATGCTCTGCAAGGTGGCTATGAAATTAAGAGGGATAAGAATAACCCTGAGAGAGTGAATGGCCACTACTTAGGTCAGATACGTACTTAGAGAATTCATGCCTCCATTTCACCTGACAAAAGGACACTCATGTTAAAAACCTTAGTGGTACAACATACATGTGTAAGGCCTTTAAAGAACAAGAGTGCAAACTCAAAATGAAGACCTAATATATAGTATTGAGCCTCACATAATGAAACCATACAAAGCAAAATGAAAAGCTCTAGAAGGGGTTAAGGTGAAACATAATGAGTCTTATTCTAAGCTGTCTAGGTATGTTGAACTACATAGGGCAAAGAATCCTGATACATTGGTCAAAATTGAGTTATATGAGAGGCATGTACAATCCAAAAAGCCCCTAATATTTAAAAGGAGCTTTGTATGCTTTTAGGAAATGAAGAAGGATTATTTAGAAGGGTGCAAACCTTTTATAGGGTTGGATAGGTGTGGGTCTTTTGGTGGTGTACTACTTAGTTTAATTTTTATTGATAAGAACAAAGGACTATTTTTTGTAGCTTATTCTGTGGTGGAGATTGAGTGTAAGGATAGCTAGAGGTTCTTTTTAGAGTATCTATATATTTTCATTGGTAGTAGCACACTAGAGTGTCCATTAATTATAATGTCTGATAAGCAAAGGGTACATATTTTTTAATCATGTGTAGTATTGTTTGCATATTTAATATTCTGTGCTTTTATTTGCTTCTAAGTTATTAGAATTTTATTATGTGAATGGTTTACTCATGCTTCCTAATATGTGATTTATTCATTTCCACTTAATATGCCTAATATATGTGTACGATTTAGTAGAAGTTGTTGCTGAGATATTCCTAGATGCTAGTCATAGATTTTGTTTTAGGTATTTGTATAGTAATTTAAAATCAAAGTTTCCTGGTTTAATGCCGAGGTATGACTTTTAGAATACTATCAAAGCATATGATAAACTATTGTGGCAAGATGCAATAAAAAAATGAAGGAGCATAATGCTGAGGCTTGGGCACATATGATGAAAATACCTATGTCAATGTAGGCAAAGCAAGCATTTTATCCAAAAGTCAGAAGTGACCACATCACTAATAATATACCTAAATCTTTTAACCAATGAGTGGGGAACTTTAGGAGGAAGTCCATCCTTGGCTTGCTCCAGAATATTAGGGTGAAGCTGATGAATAGACTACAAAAAAGGTATGCAATGAGATGTACTTGGGAGGAAAAACTCATTCCTTTCGCTAGTTCTAGGTTGGATAAATTCTACAAGTCTTAAAGATGTTTAAGTTGATACTAGCTAGTAAGCAAGAATTCCAAGTGCTAGAAGGAGCTAGAAAATTTAAATTTGTTGTTGGTTTGACTGAAAGGACTTGTAGTTGTGGTGAGGGGGAGATCATTGGATTATCTTATATGATGGTTATATAAGAGATAATTTGGAGGAATTATATGATGAGTATTATATTGTAGAAGATTACTTAAAAACATGTAGTTGTATGATCCATCCCTTATCTGATACTAACCTTAACCCATGAAATAATGAAAAGAATCTCTCAAAAGATTGCCAGGAAGGCCAAGGAAAAATAGGAGAAAGGAGAAAGGGAACTTATTGGGAGGAAAAGATCCACCACTATGAGGTGTGATGTGCTAGATATTTGTTATTTAAAGATCATTTAGATTAACTGAATATAATATATAGTTTCAGAGGCATGTTTTTTTTGACCAATTTCATTATAATATTGATGCGTGTACTTTTAAAGAAAAACTTTTTACAATGATAGATTCCATGTGTAGATTATTTAGTAGCCCATATTGACAGAATTTAAAATAGCTGCATGTGAAATTGCACTGTCCACTAGCAGTATGCAGTAGGCATTGAAAGGCCTGCTGTGGGAAAAGTTATGGTGCATCATGACTTGTTGCAAAATCTGGTTAGCGTTGAATAAGATTAGGCTTTAGGGGAAGAGGAGGATGCTATGTATTTTCTTATGTCCCACAATGGTTGTTATATCACTTAAAGTGTCATTTTTTATATTTTTACTGAGCTAGTATTTGGGTCCTATTTAAGATTAACGGTTTGACTAACATTTTGTTAAAGTTATGAGTTAAAATATTAGATAAAAATAAACCTTAAGGTCTATTCAAATAATTCTATTGGATCCTCGTAATTGGAAACAAAATTTTTAGGACTACAGAATATAAGGTCTGGCTAGTCCATGACAACTAGAATTTTTCCAGCCTATTCCTGCACAAAGGAAAATAGATTCGCTAACAGTTTTTTTTTCAATAAAATTCTAGTCAATCTACTCCATAATTATTTCTAGATATTTTATAAACATAGACCTTGTTTCGCTGATTCTGTAGGTCATGTTGGCTTAATTTACGAATTCTATAGCTCAATTTTGTAAAAAAATCCAGACAGCCTCTCAAGAAATAAGTACAAATTTTCTAAATTATTAAATATAAATATAATTTATCTTTAACAGAAAATTTTTTGTAACGCATAGCAAAATCATTAACGGAAAAGACCCAAACCGTTATTAGGCCGACACTTACCTTGCCCAAGACATCCAACGGAGACTAATTTTTATATAATAAAAAATCAATTTCGTTTTCTGATCCGTCTCGCTTCTCCTCGGCCTTCTCGTAGCCGGGCCGCCGGTGGGAGGCAGCGAACACCAGATGACTTCGGAGGGCTCGATCCCGCGAAGTCGACCATCGGACGGCTGGAAGCAGCGCATCATCATCCCCACTGTACTCGCAGGTTCTCTCTCCCCCTTCCCCCGAATCCTTCGTTACTGTAAATTCGATTCAGTTTTCACTTCTAATATCATCTATAGATCCGATTCGAGGATAACTTCTTGGATGGCTCCTTTTTCCTTTATCTTTTTTTTTTTTTCTTTCCCATCTGTGTTCGTTACTTGGATTCAAGAATTTGTGCTTTTGGTTAATTTAAACTTCGAAAATTTGTCAAAGTATCCGATTTCTCTTCGATTTATAGGTGATATCTGAGATAATTGATTGCAGGGGTCGTTGGTGGAGGAGCTGGATTGGTTTCAAAGCACCGGAAGGCTCTTGGCATAGCTAATGTAGTCGCCTCATATGCTGCCAATTTGGCCATTGTCACTGGATGCTATTGTGGTAATGTATAATATGAGGAATTAGCTATCCCTCTATCTCTTTATAGGGAATTTTTTTGCTGCCATCAGCTTGCTAATGTGAGGAAATTTTTTTTGTGGTTCATTGTGAATTTTTTAGGATTGGAGTTTTAATGTGTAGGAGTTGATTATTATTCTTGGTAAGATAATGCGAGGAGATTGCCTCCTGGTGTATAAATATCATGTCATTTCATTAAGAAAGTAAGTTTGGGATGAAATATGACGTAACAATTATGGATTGACGTGTCCTCACTAAGTTCTAGAAGTTCTACACCTAGTATTTACTTTCTTTTGTGGTTGATAGTGGCTTGCTTATACTACTCGTAGTGTTTAGGGTCGTCATACTTCAATAAAGGTGATAGCTGCTTTGCAGGTAATCCTAGATTGATCCTATGATTCTTTTTTTTTTTTTTTTGCTTTCTTTTTTACGAAGATGTTTGTTTATTATGGAAACCTGATGGTGAAACCAATTCACCTAAGCTCTGCTTGATAAATAGGAACATTGAGAAACATGTTGGGAAACATTAAGATAAGCATGAGGAAGCCTGGCATCTTATGGCAAAAGCTTTTGAAATACCATGGTTGTCAAGTTACTTATCCATTTTTTACCACATTTTATTGAATAATTTTGTTCCCTTGCTTTGCTTGATCGTTCATTTGGAATTTCTCCTTTACTTTTTTCCATGCACTTATGTTCCCGCTTTGCTCTATATATGCTTGTTATGATTGGGTTTCATTTTTTGTAAAAATTAATTTGAGTGTTAAATGGTGACACAATTATCATGTACTGAAAAACAGTATAGACCAGGATATTTTTGAGATTGAGGTAGAGAACAAACGAGTCATTGAGGAGTGTTATGCATGTCACAACAGTGTTGTTTGAAGGCATTTCTTACCCACATATCCGCCCACACATATACACAAGAACCAAGGATGCTATTAACTTTTTCCTACTCTAAGAGTGATTGGAAAAAATTCCCTACCATAGGATAAATAGGATTTTATTACAAATGAAAGCAAGTGCCGAATTGATGGTATTCGAAGAGATGATAGATGTCCTTAAATTTGTTAGTGTGCGAACTTTAAACCCATCTCAATGCTATAGAGCTACAAGATGTTGAAGGGATTCTATAGATATTATACGAAAGAGAAGAACAACCTCATCATTATCTCAGATATACTTTTCGCTGTATCAATCTCGCAACTCCTATGAAGACTGGGTTTTAGTATGCATTTGGTAGAAGGCTTCTAGTTTAGAGGAGGTTTTAGATCTAAAGCTTGGGATGGTTGTTCATCACTCCCCAATGAAAAAGAATATGTGGAGCATTATAACATGATCTCTCTCTATGTATATTATTTATCTATTTGTCTTCTGTGAATCTCAATTTATCTGTATATATGTTTATCTGTCTATTTATTTTGTTTGTATATTTATCCATCCGTCTATCTATCTATCTATCTATCTATCTGTCTGTCTGTCTATCTATCTATATGCTTGTCTATATATGTGTCAGTCAGTCTGTCTATTTGTTTGTCTGTCTATTGTCTATCTCTATTTGTCTTTCTATCCATATATCTGTCTATCTAGCTATTTGTTTCTTGAGATAGAGCGCTGCAAATTCTTAAGACCTTGGTTAATCTTCATTGCACATGCTTTGACCATCTTTTTCTCCTACTTACCACATGCCCACCTCACCAGTTTTATCTTTCAAATGCTCATTTATTTGTGCAAACCTCATTTCCCTACGATTTTGACATGTACGAGAACAAATCTTATTATTTTCTTATAAAATTAACCCTTCAATCTCAAATGAGAAACAATTGCAAAACATTCTAAAATTCTTATTTACACCACTCTTCTGGGGCCAGGAATTCTCTATAGAGGGGGCAAAATGTTGTTATGAACTAATATCTAGAATTCAAATGTACCAATTAGGAGTTTAGGAAGTAGATAAGATGTTTATTTATAGATAGAGCTGAAAACAGACTGAATTCATTTTGTTATACTTTTCATTATTTGAGCAAGAAAATTGACTTGATAGGAACTTAAAAAGAAATTCAAACTACTTAAGAAGAAAAAATAATGCAATGAGAAGGCAATTATTAGACTTAACTCTCTCAGGCTAGGACTCTTAAGGGTGTAGTTTTTTTTTTTCAGATGATTTGTTGATTTGTAGATTTTGGGCTAAAATGTCTTTGCTGTACTATACCAAATATGAATGTTCTTTCAATTGCTTATGTAATTCAGGAGATTTGATATCTGCCATATATTATGAAGCCACAAAATGATTTGTTGTAATCAGTCGATCTAAGAGAATGGTTGTTACAAGTTGAGTAAGCTTGTAAGGTGTACTTCAATATCTACCAAACACTGAGCAGATACAATTCAACAAATGAGGACTGATTAAGATACTTAAATCTGTAATGAATTGAAGTGATGGAAACTTCAAAGTGAAACAGATTTCAAGACACAAAATTATATCTTCAAGGTATCGTCAACCTTTAGTTTTCCATCGTGACTCACCATATCTTGAAGCATCTTGTTGAATATTAAATGCTGGAGTTTACTAAATATGCCTCCATTGGATTAAAAAAATGCATTGTTATGAAAACTAACATAACATCATTTTGCACTCAATATACAGAAAGAAAAGAAATAGAATTTTAACATCAGCAAGTGAAAAAGAGGTTAGCCTTTGATCCTTCGAGAGCATAATGCACTGTGAACCACTTTTGGGAATCCTAAGTTTTGAAATTTTAAATGTTTTTTTTTTTTTTTTGGGGGGGGGGGGGGTGCGCAGGGTGTTTCACCTTTGCGATTTTGCTGTCTGATTGGGGCTACTTCTCTTGCTTTTTCTGTGGTTGTTTATGGAAGGAAATGGCTATAGTTGGGGCTCCCTGAGCATAATCATTCACAATGAAAGGTATGTGCCCGAACAATATTACTTAACTACAGAGAAATAAAAGACTTTAGTAGCCACTAGACTCACTACAGTAGTCCATCTGGCTGCTCTTGCTTAATTTTCAAAGAATGAACCACTGTTTCTTATTCTGCACGAAAGGACCCTTCTTGATTGAGAGAGGAGGTAATGTTGCTCAATTATTTTCCATCATGCTAGTTAATTGGCTGATATTTAAATGAATCAAGGATTTAGGAGTTAGGACAATGAGAGAGGACTCATTCTGAGAACCAAGAGTCTTGAGGTATAGAAGTTAGAGAGCTGGGGGAACTGCAAATTGTGGGAGAATAATAGTGCTAGGAAAAGTTCAGAAAATTGAAGATTCATGGAATCACAATTTCTCATATAACTAATATTACAGCCCAACTCCATTCCCCACCCCAAAACAAAATTTTGGATTTTGGTCAGTTTCAGCAGTTTCAACCAAAGTAATTGGTTTTGATCCAGTTTCGGTGTTTTTAGTTTTATACCAATATGTAATATTTTGTTGGGGCTATTTCTTTCTTTGTTTAAGTGCATAGGCTTCATAATGTTAATTTTAATAGTTTCTTCTTTATTTTCCTCGAGTTAGAAACAAGAATAGATAATAAACATAACCGTTGATGGGCCAAGGCATCCAAAAAGGCTCTTATCATGGTGGTTTATAAAAGACTAATTTGAAAACTAAATACAAGAAATTTCTCAGTAATAGCATCTTTTTTACATAAAATAAAGATAATATTTTATAACTGCATGTGTTTGATTAAATAGCCACTTAAACTCAAAAATATGATAAAAAGGTGCTCAAAGTATAGTTGTGGGTTTTACTAAAACACAAAATATTCTATGATCAGGGCCAAAATCCTCCACAGTTGCTAAGTTTATCAAATTTTTGTACAACTAAAGTTCAAGAAGTAAATAATAAATATTTACATTCATATATACATGCATGCATACATGCTTGGATACTTACATATAGATAGACATACATACATACGTACGTACATATGTATGTACCTATATATGTACATTGTACATACATACTTTTGAATATACATAGATACATGTATACATATCTATAACCCATATGTAAAGTTGCTTCTAGTTCCTTTCATCCTACCATCCATTTTCGTCCTATCTGGTCTGTGGTAGGAACTGGTCTGGCTTGCACTTGGTTGTTGGCCTAGCTAATTCATGTGGGCTAACCCATTCTCTTCTTCATATTCTTTTACCAAGCTTTCACCACCCCACCGCATATTTGACCCATCATTCATTGTTATTTCCAAAGAGCTTTCTAGAACCCCATTGCTGAGTCTCTCTGGTATCCTGATGTGATGGTCTGCTTGGAATATTTTTCAGTTTCATTCCAAAGGAGAGGGAGAGCTTGGCTTCTCCTTTCTATAGTATTGCTCAACCTTTTATTTTTCTCCTCATTTTTTCTTGGCAATGGTTTGCTCTTTGGAGTGGAAAGATTTTGCTTCTGTTTCTTTCTCATCTCTTTTGATAATTGTGATAGAGCTACTTCATAAGATCGAATACTATGTCTATTTCTATTTTCTAAAATAGTAGGAGAGACTTCTCGCTTCTAGCTTGTACATGTTTGTATAAATGCTCCAAATGGCTTTCAATTTATTATTTTTTTAGGAAACAAAGTACCACCAAGATTTGCCGTATTGATATCGGGCCCTGTGCTGATATCATCCTGATACTGTGTTGGTACGCTCGGTATGGAGCCCGATTTGGCATATCGAGTGTTGGTGCACCCCTCGTATTGTGTATCGGTACCGAACAGGTACAGTATAGTATGTCTCGTACCGTCCGGTTCGGTATGATATGACGTACCTTGGTCACCACTTCTTGTGATCGGAAATGCTTGGCCATGAATACCTCTTTAAATTTTCACCTCAAAATAGTTGGATAATTGGAGTCTAACGTTCTTGCAATTTTCATTGCATAATGTTGAAATGCTGTTTCAGACAACTATAGATCTGCCTTATCCAAGTCAAATATTGTTGTCGGATTAGGCTTAATATGATCAATTCAATGTCAGTATTTTAATAAATTGAAAATCATAATGGTAGAAATTTCTATACATGATGAAACTTGTTTTCTGCAAATGCGGTAGGGACCATGAAATTGTAGTCTATTTATTATTTTAATAAATTTTTATTGTAAATTTTTCCTATGTACCAGATCATCATGCACTATCGAGGCTTTATCTTTGTTGACTTGGAGTGCAAATTTCATCCATATTTTTCATGTCTTGCTGCATGCATTACGTTGCATTTGGACTAACTTGTTATGAGTGAATGCAATTATCTGGTGAACAATTTTAATGTAATTGTCAACCTTAAATGGTTTTTTATTGGGATAATTCTATCTAAGTGTACTTTCTTCCATATGAGTGCATAAACTCGTTGAAATCCTTGTGAACCACATTTACAGGTTTCCCTACAATTCTTTGTGGAGTTAGAACTCGTGAAGTTGGCTAAGATTTTGTTATGTAAAACACCTACTAATATTCTAAGGATGCTTTTCTTCTTATCAAGAGATTTTTATCAGCCACTAAGAACCCGTGAAGTGGGCTGAGATTTCCCTATATATCAATTTGGAATAGATAAAATTAATCTCCAGAACACCAAGATCTGACAATGTTGAACATATTGATATAATACTCATGTAAGTAAAAGCTATTTGTAAGTTCATGTTGAGTACTAACTATTCTGGGCTTCTTTTAATTTTTCTAAATTTTTCTTTTATTTCTTTCAATTTTTTGAATTGTTTATTGATTATCAGAACTTCAATACTAGGAGTGAAACTTCAGAAAACACTGAAAGTATTGAAACTGATGCTCCACACATCTATTTGAAATTAATACCTGGTTTTCAAACCTTGGCAGAAACAATGTAGTTGTATGTATACAAAGGATGTATGCATACATGTATGTATATAGTCTTTTGAAAGCATAAATAAGACTAGTAATGATATTTCACATTGCTTTGGAATACGTATGCATACAAATAATGCATCCTATGTATAGATATGTATTTGCTTCATCTTAAAAACCGCTGACAAGGTCCCAAACAATAAATTATATTTTCAAGATGCTTCATATTACTTTTGGGGATTTTGCAGAAATAATCAATTATTTAAGTGTTGGTGCCAGGCTGACATGGAGCACTTGCTGTGCCATTCCAAAGTAAATTTAAGAAAGAACTGAATACCTGTTTTATTAGAAAATACTTTAGAAAATGAATTAATAGGTGCAATGCCGTTCCATGGAGGTGTCGATATTGGCCCAGCAAGGACCTGCATGGATCAGCACTTGGAACCTTGGGGGAAAAATCCATGTTAATTTCATTTTCTTTTGTGCTCTTTTTTTTGGAGAAAACTGTCTGCTTTGAACATTACTAGGCCATAATGGCCCCTATCCTCAGGAGTAGACATACATTTAGCTCCCTAATGCATGCATACTAGAGGTCTATGCACATATAATGGTACTGCTCATGGATGCGGTGGTATAATGGTCCGGCAACGTCAAATGGATCATTTGAAATAAATAAATAAAATGATCCATTTCTTCGAAATGAAAATGAAGCGGATATTAGTTCAGTTTTTTCAATTTTTTATATCATCTTTTTTCTCATTTTGACTTCTCTATTTAATTTTTGCCGAAAATACTGAAGCTTGAGCCAGAACTACCAAAATCACTGAAGCTGCTAAACATGAAACCCGTTGGGTTCCATCTGAAACTGGAGCTATGTTTTTGATACTTGAGCTCAACAGATTGAGCTATATGTGCTTTCTTCTCTGAGATGCTATTCAGAACATTGTAGTGTCAGGTATCATGGTTCACCTTTGCATTGTTGTGAGTATTGTTAATCCAACAAAAGATTAGATGTTTTTGGGTCTTGGGGAGAGGTTGGCTCCTGATTTTGTAGTGAAAAATTACATTGATGCACTCAAGCATAACATTAGGCGAAGTAAGGCTGTTTGTTGACTATACCAGGAGGGCTGAAGCTGTTGCCCATGGAAGGGAGACAGCAATATTCTAGAGGAATTAATGGTTCAGATGAAATATTAATATCAGAAAAATTGTTCTGTGAAAGGTTAAGGTGTTATCCATGAAAGATATGCTTTCATACGAAAATTTAGAGAAAATTGTCCAACTCAATCTAAATTTATTGAATACTTTTTGAACAACTGCCTCATCATCTTTCCTGTAAGATCAAGGTGCCAAAGTAGAGAAAGAGGGGAGGGGGGAGATGTAATTTGGTGATGCTGAAAAAATTTTCTTTTTTGCCCTGAAAAATCATGTTATTCTTTTTTGTGGTATCCTTTCCTTTATTAATGAGCTTATTCAAGCAGAACACTAACAAGCTGATAGGGATGAGTTTGTATTATTCTTGTGCACGCATTTTTCTGAGAAAGGTATGGTGTAATCAGGGGCACGGGAATTTGCAAGAGATGCTCGAGCTTCAGAACCTGATGACCTCATAAATTCTGTGGTAGGAGGGATCGCAAGTGGAGCTCTTCTTGGGCGACTTCATGGTAGACCATCAGTAACCTTAAAATACTTCTCTGGGCAATAATTTATCTCATCACCAGCATGTATTCGTTTAGCAATTGCAATCAAGGAATGGGCTAAACTCCTAGGCTGATAGTCATAGTTGGATTTCGCCTTCAAAAATAAATCATTCCTCATTGCTTAATGTCTCACGTCGCAACATGATACGGGTTTCAAGTTGCGGAATGACACCTCCAGATAATTTTTTTCCCTTTCCTAACTGCATAGCATCACAGGTGGACAGTTTGGAGCAGTTCGATATGCAATCATTTTTGCAGCAGCAGGAACAGCATTAGACTTCGCCACTTTGCAGATAAGACCTTATTTCCAAAGTTTTAAGGATGCAGCCTTTGGAGAGAATTCAAAGTCAAGCTGGTGGAATTTGCCGGAGTGGTCACCTATCCAAGTGCTTGATGAGGAAGCTCTTGCTGCTAAACGTGCTCGAGAACAACAGTCGTACACTCAGAGAACATTTGGTAAACTGAACAAAGAGGAATCATGAGAAACTTCAACAATTTTTAGAACCTTTTTACTTGAAACTCAAACTGCCAAATTTGGGGTAAGTGCAGAGTGCAGGGCTGTAATTCCAATTTCCTTTTTTTTTTTTTTTTCAGTTACAGAATTCCAACTTTACATAAATCGTGAAAGTTGAAAGATGTATTAATTGTATACTCCTGGATCGCAAAAAGTAAACATCAAACATAATGTCCTCACATTGTATAACTGCTAGGCTTCTTCCAAATTGAATTAGGTTATAGACTGTGCCCTGAGAACATAGTGGTTTTTCTTTGCCTCGGCGGTCCGTTCGACATTGGGATATGCTTCTACACCAGATTATACAGCCCCATTGTATCTCTTGCTGCATAATAAGCTGTTTTGCTAGTATCTCTTCCTTGTCTGTGGTTGCAAGATTCTATACCAGTCCTAACTGTGCCATACCAGACTGGAGAGAGACTGGCTTTTGGGATCTAAGCAGCACCTTGGGTCTCTCCAGACCAGATCATCCTAGTCTAAATAAAGTGGAATCCTACGGCTTGGTATCTTTGGATCAGGTCTTTGATTTTTTTTTTTTTCGTTTTTGTTATTAGTAATTGTTAGGGATCATCCACTTTCATACTGACCCAGCCCATGCCGAGAAGGGTACACGCCAAGGTTTAAACTCACAATATGGCTACTTATGTTGTCTTTTTGTTTGTTTATTTAATTGTTCACTCCAGCCTTTATGCCTCAATATGCTTCAAGTCATTTGTAAGTTCTTCCTGTGACAGAAAAAAAGAAATCAAAAATATCCAAGTGATCTAATCTTTTGCTGGAGAAAAAAAAAAATTAAGGGGAAAATCTTTTCCTCAGACAAAAATCATAGAGTGTGCATATGTTGTAAAAGCGCTTTTGGAGTGTGATTTCTCTGCATCCTTGGCTGCATGAAATTCTCCCAATTAAGTTCCTTGCAAAAAGCACCAAAGGCATCGGCTTGAACAAGAGAGTGATATTCTTTCTTTTTTTTTTTGGTACAAAGTGATAGCCTTTAAATAGATAAAAATTTTCACTTATACCTGCATGGCTTAATCAAAATTTGTCATGCATTGAAATCAACATTTGTCATGCATCGAAATTCCAGCGAGCTAGGTTGTAAGAGAATCACTATGATCTTCCACTTTCCACTTTCATTCATAATTATGATATTTCTGGGATCCCTTGAGGTTTGATTATAAAAAAAACTAGCTTAGTTCTTTTCTGGGAGACATCAAGAGCGACGGCCAAAGACATAGCAGCACTAGAAGAAAAGTTCACCCACGTCATCCCCTTCTCAAAGGAGGACATCAGTCAAGCATGCTCATGGCTGAAGATGGTGCTTCCATTGAAATTTGTCCAAAAAGAGTTCAAAATCAGGTGGAATGTGGAAGAGGAGTTCTGTTTTTCACCACTCTCGGAGGGGATCCTGGTGTTCAAGTTGCGGTTTGAGGAGGATAAGAACTAGATTGTGGCTAAAGGACCTTGGTCCTTGGTTGGCCAGCTGTTGGCCTGGAGAGCTGGCAACCTAAGTTCAAACACGATCGCAACTCCACTTGCCAGGCTAGGGTTTGGGTCAGGTTGCCTGACTTACCTCCAAGACTTTGAGAGAAGGATGTGATTCTAAGGATAGTTTCAGCAGCAGGCAAACCCTTATTCTTAGATGAGTGGATAGAGACTTCTACAAGGATGGGGTTTGCTAAAGGGTGTGATCTATTAGATGTCCCTCAAAATGTTTATCCGGGTGCCAAGGTGAAAGTGAATGATACTATCATCTGGCAAGAATTCATTTATGAAGACTTGCCAGAAATTTGTTACACTTGTGGATGGATTATCAAAGAACCTGAGGTGTGTGGCTGCTTAGAGATGCCGAAGGATCCAAGGTCTAAGCCACTGTATGGAATAAGGGTTCCCTTATGATATCGAAACACCCATTCAATAGCTGACCAATGAGATTGATTTAGATTTTGGATATATCTACTTAGTCTTTCTATAGTATAGGCAATATTAGGTCTTATCCTATTTACCATATATAGAAGAGAACCTATGATTTGGAAGAATATGATTTGATCAATTAGTTCACCTAAATTGTTTTTAAGATAAATACTTGGATCATAAGTAGTAGGTGCATGTTTTTATTCAAAGTATCCAAACCTTTCAATCATTTTTTTGGTGGAATGAGTAAGGGCGAGAGCTATTCTTTTAGGAGATTTGATCAACTTCATCCCTAGGATAACATAAGCTTCACCTAAGTCTTTCACATCAAAGTTATTTGAAAAGAAAAGTTTAATTTTAGATATGATTTTAAGAAATGTTCCAAAGATTAGAATATCATCGGCATACAGACAAAGGATCATACAATAATTATCTATGATTTTGGAATAGACATACTTGTCATGATCATTAATGGAGAAACCAAAGAATATGATGGATTTATCAAACTTTTCATACAATTGTTTAGGTGCCTTCTTTAGATGGTATAGGAACTTAGTAAGTTTGCAAATTTTATTCTCTTGTCCCTTCACAATAAATTCTTTATGTTGTTCTATGTAGATCTCTTATTCTAGATCTCCATTTAGGAATACAGTCTTCACATCCATTTGATGATTGATCAACGTATAGATTAAAGCAATGGCAAGAGAGGTTCTAAGGGTAGTGATTCTAGCTACAGAAGAGTAGGTATCAAAATAATCTAAAATCTTTTTCTGGTTATACCTTTTAATTACTAATCTAACCTTATCTTTTTCTATAGATTCATCAGGTCAAAGCTTCCTACAAAATACCCACTTACAAAGAAATTATTTACTATTTGGAGGAAGATCGGTTAGGATCCAGATCTCATTTTGAATTATTGAGTTGAATGTAGAGTTAATGGCTTCTTTCTAGCAAGAGGCAATAGGTGAAGATATTGCATTTGCAAATGTAAAAGGTTCACCATCAATTAGGAAAGTAAATAATCCTTCATCAAGGTCCTTTTCTTTCTTTGTCCTTGTGCTTCTTCTAGGTTTAGAAGGTTCATAATCAAGTTTAGACATCTTCCTCTTTCTCGAATCATAAGGAACCTTTGCTTCAACAAGGTTAGGGTTCGAGGATAAATTACATTGAATTGGATTTGGGATTTGGTTTCTTAAAGGAAAAAGAGTTTTAAAATAAGTAGTATCTTTTACCTTGATGGGAGTATTATTAATGTTACTTATCTCCAAATTTATTTTTAGAAATTTATTGGTGCTACTATCTAAAGAATATCCTGCAAAGATTGCATCTACAATTTTAGGACCAATTTTTCTTTTCTTAGGTTCAAGTATACCTACCTTAGCTAAGCACCTTCACACTTTTAGGTATTATAACCTAGGGGTTTTACCCTTCCAAAATTCAAAAGATGTCTTATTAGTATTTTTAATGGTATTCTATTTAGAATATAACAGGTTGCTAAAAGGGCTTTCCTCCACAAGTTCTTGAATGCACCTAAACTGATTAACTTTGACTTAACCATATCGATTAGAATACAGTTTTTTCATTTTCACTACACTATTAGACTGCGGGGAGTAAGGAGGAGTTACCTCATGAATGATCTTATTTTCTTAACAGAATAGAGCCATTTCATTTGAGGTATATTCTCCACCTCGATCAGACCTAAGATTTTTAAGGGTTTTTTCAGTCTAAGTTTCAACTTCAACCTTAAAGAGTTTATACCTGTCTAAGATTTTATTTTTGGATCCAATTAGATATGTGTAACAATAGCAGAAGAAAACACCAATGAATATTACAAAGTAGTGATTTCCTTCCCTAATTGGAATTTTGGTAGAGTCACACACATCACTATGAACTAGATTAAGAAGGTTAGAACTTTTATGAATATATTTGAAAAAAATTCTAGTACTTTTGGTATGAACATAGATTTCACATTTGATATTTTTATCTAGTTATATCTATGGGATTAGGTCTAACTTAGTCATATGATGGATGCGATCAAAATTCACATGACCAAGCCTACCATGCTAAATATTAGAAGATTCAAGATTTAGAACATAGGAATGATTTTTATTAGAATCTTTAGAAATTACACTTAATTTGAATAGGCCTTCAGATACAAAGCCTTTTCCAGCAAACCCATTATTACAAGTGATTACAATCTTATTAGATTCTAATACAATTTTATTGCCTTTAAATACAAGAAGTGATCCACTGATTAGATTCCTCCTAGCATTGGGAACATACATCACTTTGTAAAGGCTTAGGACTTTCCTAGATGCCATCTTTAGGTCCACTAGATCCTTTTCTAATACTTGTGTTGCAGTCGTTCCCAAGCGTTACACCTCCTCAATTTGATTCCTGAAACTTGGAGACCTAAGAGCGATCGAAACAAACATGCATATTAGCTCCAGAATCAAGCTACCAATCATAAGAAGAATGGACAAGAAATACCAAAGAATTTTGATTTTCTAACTTGAAGGAAGATCTAGCATCATCTTCAACCATATTCATTTTAGATGCTCTTTTCTTCCATAGTTCAATCTTCCTATGGTAGTAGTCCTTCGCCATATGATTGGTCAGTCCACATATGAAACAAAAGGTCTTCTTCTTTTTTGACTTCTGATTTAGATGATTTTGGCTTCCAGGAGGTTTGGAAGAAGAGACTTATTTTGATGGATTTTAGGATTTTATTTTTGAAGGCTTTTCCTCGAGGTTTTAAATGAGCTTGATTTGATTCAATCAAAATAATCTTTGTTTCAAAATCAAATTTGGACTTATGCTTAAGTCGATGCTCTTCTTTAATTCTAATAGAGTTTATGACCTCTAATAAGGTTGAGTCACCTTGCTTATGACTTAACTCCTGAGACAAGAGCGACCAAGATGGAGGGAGAGAATCAACTAAGGCTCGGACATTATAACTTTTATAGGATTTGCAATCAAAATCTTTCTAAGAAGATCTTGGAATTCATGAATTAAGATTCTAATAGATTTCAAATTCACCATGGCATATTTATGGAACTTAGATATCGAAAATTGATCAAGAGTGGCATCATCCATCTATATTTTGCTTTAAGAGCATCTCAAAGCTGCTTAGCTGATTTAATGGGAAGGTATTCAACATACAAAGAATTAGAAAAGGCATTATGAATCCTATAGTAAAAAATGGAAATCAATTTCTTCAGGAATTTTTGTAAGGAAGCTAGATAATACAAAATCTTGAGGACTACAAGCAAATGAAGGTTGACAAGAAGATCCAAAAGATGGTCTAGGATCAAGGGACTCTATAGTAGAGATCAAATCTAAAATGGTGAGCCAATATTTTACTTGGCTTTACCACCTTCTAAAGAAGGATCCACCTAATTTCTCAAGTTTAATTATATCATGATCATCAAAAGAAGCCATTTACCTGGTCAGGGCCCAGTTCAATTGACTAGGCCGACCTAGATATTGCACTCGTACATGCATCGCACGCGATGAGCAGTAGTAGACTCACAAAAGGAGTATGTTTTCTCATCCAAAGCAGGCAACTCCTAGTGAAAATAGGAGATCTAGAATTGCTAGAACTTTCTTAGGGCAATAAGTAGCTGTTGACTCCAATAAGTCTACTTTTCCATTTGAAATAGGTGACTCCTAGTAGAAATAGGATACCTTGGGTTGCTAGACCTTTTCTAGAGCCGCTAGAACTCTTCTAGGGCCACTAGAATCCTAGGTCACCTCTACAAATAGGAAGCTCCTTTCCACCATGACCTTCCACCATGATCATCATGTCTCCTTTCTTCTTTCTCCCTATTTCTCCCTCTTTCTTCCTCTTTCTTCCTTCGAAAAAATTGAGGCCGAAAAATGTTACTGCAACCAAGGTTTAGGAGGGTCTAGTGAAGTTTGAAGGTCTAAAGTAGAAGAAGTAAACCTTATACTCCTTAATAGTTTTCAAACTTGTAAGTAGATTTTATGCTCCTTATTAATTTTAAAATTGTCATATTGTCCACGCATATGGTTTGCCGATGATGATATCATGTTTTATTGAAATATAGGATCGGCATATGTATTATGAAATTATTCTTTGCTGTGAAAAGTATTTCTGTGAATAAGCTTGTTTTTTCCTCTTTTCACTCTTTTCCGCTTTAGCTGGAGTTTGACTAACCTGGATTTTAGGAATGAAAATAGCATGTATATGAAGCACGAATTTTATCATGCTATTTAGTATTTTTTATCTACTTCTGTGTAAGTTTTAAGAAAAACATATGAATATTTCAAAGACTCTTAGACAGCTATGTATGATTCCTAAAATTAGGAAAGATCGACACTTGGAGCTAACATCTATATAAATAAAAGCTCTGCGAATGATCTAACATCTATATAAAGTGATCTTAGATAAATAGTTGTGCGCAATGTTTCGAACTATAATATGACTAAATAACAAAGAATAATTTATGATTTTACTAATACAATATACTTGGAGCCATGTTTACTAAATATTGATGATTTATGCATGCATGATTGACTTTACAACTTGTTTTACCATATTGTACTATGAATGCTTTATTTTTATAATATCTATTATTTTTTTTAAATGATGCATTGTCATGAAAAAAACTTATACTTGATCCAATAAGGTAGTATAAGTTTTACTTATTGAGCTGTGTAGCTCATATCTCTTTTTATTTACTTCTTTCATACAAATAGGGTCATTAAAAGCAAGATGGTCTAAGCTTGGAGTTCGTGAAAGTGTATCCTAGGTTCTTAGGTGTTTAGCATGCTGATTTTTTTTTTTTTGAAAACTATGGCTGAACCTGATCGGGTTGCCTACGTACCCCTTTACAAGGGGGATCAAGCCAAACGTAGTTCTTTTAAGTTTTAAAAATGCAGCGGAAAAATAAATCAAATAATTTAATTCATGCATGCTTACAAGATCAAATCTAGAAAATAGCACCTTAAGAATACATAGGATTATGTGATAAATGCTAAATAACACATAAATTAACCTTTTTCTCATAGCACTTATCACTATTTTAATTCACATATTTTGTAAATTTAACCATAAAAAATGTATTTCCCTTCATCATTGCATTCTAATTATTAAAGGTAATTCGAGTTCGATTTGATTATTTATTGATTAAAGCCTTATGCATGCAGGTCGAGTCAAACCCAATTGAATGATGCTTAAACCCACACTGCATTTCATCAATTTCTTTCATTCTCTTCACACGTTCACCCATCAGAACAAGTTCCCCATATGTCCAAACTTCCCCTGTTTGAGCCTCAAAAATAGAATTTTCCTCCCAGCCTCCAAGATCTTTCTCCGCTTCCCTCCACGTCATTTCTTTCTTCCCTTGTTTAGGAACAGAGCCACATGTACAGGATAAACTCAAATCCAAGCAATCCCCTCACCCCAACAGATCAATGCTATCCTCCCTTCGGATCATATCTCCCCATTCCGTGGATCACGTCCCAGCCATCTTCTGAACCAACCCATCCTCTTCTCCGAATCACATCCAACGTCTTCCCAGATTTTTTCCCAGCAGCATCTCAACCGGATCAGCTTCATCCACAAGTGTTGCCCAGATAGACAACCCAAGAGGAGGGAGTGAATTGGGTCTTAAAATAATTATAGCAATTAAAATATTTGTGAATAACTAATTAATGCTTTTTGCAAGTGGATTAATTAGATGTTATGTGCAGTGTATGAAATGAAAGTAAGAGACAACAAGACAATCACAAATACAAGGTAATTTATAGTGGTTCAGAGCTAACCCTTGCTCCTACGTCCACTCCCCAAGCCTCACTTGGGAATTCACTATAACCCCTCGGATTACAGCCGGTTGTTTTACAAGCTCACAACCTAACTTGTTGTTTTATGAGATCACAACGAACTCGGTCGGTTTTCCCAGGCTCACCGACTAGAACCACCCGATTGTTTTTCCGGGATCACAATCAAACCCTTACACGTTGGTTTCAACCTAGGCTCACCAACAAACCTTTACACCCTTGATTCAATCCCCTGATTGAATCAAGTAAGAAACAAACAGATTGAAAAACAAATAGAAAAATACAGCTTCTAAACAAGCAGATATTCAGCGATATAAATAAGAGAGAAGTTAAGAGCCCTCAAACGAATTTATGAAGATGTAGAGGAGGGCTTCTCGAACTCGCGGTCTCCTCTTGAATGTCTTGAAGACTTGAAGACTGAAGGAGACTTCTTTAATCTGGGAAGAGTTGGTTGGATGGAGTTAATGGCCCCTCTTCCTTCTTTTCCTTTGAAATCCTTTGGTAGATGAAGATTTCTTGTTCTCTTTGAATGGAATGTCGCTTCTCTACCTTGCTACAGTTCTCTGTGGCTATTTAAGCCATTCCCCACGGAAACTAGCCGTTAGACACAATCTTCTAGCCGTTCTGCACATTCTGCACATCCTGACAATGTTTCTGTTGGGATCGGAGTCGACTCGCGCGATCTGGAGTCGACTCGGCTGCAGCAGGAGTCGACTCATGCTTTGCTGGAGCCAGCTCGGCAACTGTTCCGGATTTGAATTAAAGTGCTCTTCTCGACTGGGAGTCGACTCGACTTAACCCGGAGTCGACTCCCCAAAGTCTGGAGCTGACCTGGCACTTTTGGAGTCGACTCATTCCAAGGAATCTATAGATGTATTCTTCAACTTTGCTCACTCGAGTCGACTCGAAAATTCTGGGAGTCGACTCGGCGCTCAGAGTCTGAACTTTCGATCTTCTGTCTTTTGACTCGTGCCGTCCTGGAGTCGACTCGAACTGTTTCGGAGTCGACTCGGCTCTCAGTATCCAAAAAACAGTCTTCTGTCTTTTTGGGGTAGCGCTATCTTGGAGTCGACTCGAACTGTCTTGGAGTCGACTCGCCTTTTAGAGACGAAAATACTGTCTTCTGTCTTTTTGGGGTCGCGCTGTCTTGGAGTCGACTCGGACTTTGCAAGAGTCGACTCGGCTCTCAGTGTCCGAAAGTTGCTCTCTGACTTTTGCCTTGTATCACACTGGGAGTCGACTCTCGCTTCCTTCGGAGTCGACCTGCCAACCATCGGAGTCGACTCGAGTTCCTCAGGAGTCGACTCGGCTCTCAGGGTCCAAAATAACTTCTCTGTCTTTCTGTCTGTAACTCCCTGGAGTCGACTCGGCAGTATCGGAGTCGACTCGCGTTCTTCAGGAGTCGACTCGTTGACAGGTTTTGAGTTGGATCTTTCTGTTCGTCTGTCTGTTCTCAGTCGGAGTCGACTCGTAATGTACAGGAGTCGACTCGAGCCTGTGCCAGTGCTTCTGATACGCTTAGAGTCGACTCGTAATCTCCCGAAGTCGACTCGAGTCTCAGACTTTGGTTCAAATTGACTTCTTAACTTATCCAAAATGTCTTGAACCAAATCTAGAGACACTTAACCATAAATTTACAAGAATTTCACTGAAACACTAGATTGAATTCATTAGTAAACATAAGATATACTCAAATATTTTGAGCTCATCAAAATCAAATAGGGTTATAATCAATCACTCCACAATCTCCCCCTTTTTGATGATGACAAAACATTGAGTATATGTAAAGTGAATTGCTCAACAAACAAGGAGATTTATAGTAAAATTTTAAAATGAATTCAAGTGTCTAGTTATTTTAATTTATCCAAAACTGAAAGGTGTGAAACAGTAAATTTTGAAGTTAAAGCTCCCCCTTTCATTTGGAATTATATAAGCCTTCATGTCATGCAATCAATTGTTTGGCTTATATATATTTAATGAGTTTGCTTTCTTAAAAATTCAGATTCTCCCCCTCAACACATGCATTCAACTTGGTTTTGATTCTCTGAAATTTCTTTTAGTGTATTGAAGCTTTTGAACTTAAATTTTCGATTTTTAGAGGAAAAATCTGCCAATTTGTTCTTAAGTATGATTCAACTAATCTCCGAATATCCCTTGAATAGATTCTGGATATTACTCCGTTAGGAGCCCCAACAGAGAGATAATGAGCCTCGAGGTATCGAATCCTCTAAAGAGCAAATTATTGTGTGTTTTAAAAGTTTGCTTTTTATTGATTTTCATTGATTTCCTTTGCATGTCTATTCAATATATTTTCTCCCCCTTTTTGTCATCATAGCAAAAAGGAAGAAAGCACATCACACAAGCAATTAGAGATTAAATTTGCATAGTATTAAAGAAAATTGTCTACTCATTGTATTGATTGTATATGTAGGTACACTTGTAGATACAAAAAGTAAAGCAGTAAGTACATGTCAAAATGAAAAAGCAAGCTAGGGCTTCTTTTAGGAGGATGTGGCTCCCTTACCCAGTCTTGATTGTTCCATAAGTAGACTGACCCCATCTGTAACGTTCCCTAGCTGCGTGATGATCGCCGAGGTGGCCCTACTGTGGATCGAGGAGAGCTCAGTCAGACTCTCCTGAAGGGTATCCAACTTGGAGATCAACACATTCGCCAGACGCTCGGCCCCCTGACTCTGGCTGCCCAAGTCGTGTCGGATGTCATCTCGCATCTTTCTTGTGTTGCTTGTGACATCACTCATATTTGAGAACTGGGCTTGTATAAGGCTTCTGACGTTGTAAATCTCTTCCCTCAGATGAGCCGTCATCTCGGTCACGGCTGACAATGAGGGAACCAATGCAGAAGAGGGGGCAGTGGCTGGACCTCGGAGCTCCCTCAGTAGGTCGTCCCGAAGATCCCGCACGATCTCCTGCCGCAGCTCCCGGAGCTGCTCAGGAGAGATCCGGACCTCTAGTGGCTGAGTAGGAGGTGCTGAAGAGGAGGGTCCGGCTGAAGTGGATGGTGCTGAGGTGGAGGGATAGGTGGAAAAGTCAGAATCATGATCAGGGCTGGGGGAGTGTCGAGTAGTAGGTGTGGAAGAGGATGATTTTCTGACCCAGACTCCCTCAACCTTATCAAATCCCATCCTGTGAAGGGTTCCCTCACCCATGCGATCTGTGTATCGCAGTGCGCGAGAGGGTTCCCCCTTAGGAATGGGGACCTCGTACTCCCTAAAAATCAGGGTATACAACATCCCATATGGAAGGGTGAGCCTAGGTTTGTCTAGTGGCTCACATAGGTATTTGTAGATCAGCTTAGGAAAGTTAATTAGGGTATCTTGGAGAATATAGTACATTAGGGCTAGGTCCCTCTCGGATACAAAGTCAAAGCGGCCGGTCTTGGAAAAAAGGGTCCTAGATATAATACTCAGGAGGAGCCGCATTTCAACTGAAAGCTGACTAGCGGACACCTCATCTAGTGGGGACTGGGGTGGACTCCCTAATATGGCCGTAAGGGCCTCAATCCTATCGGCCGGGTGAGTGGGAAACACCCCTACTTGGGGAAGATGTAGGATTTGTGCTATAAAATCCTCTGAAATGAATAAAGGGACACCGGCTACGGTTCCCTGTATCCCACCATTACCCCTAGAAACAGTCCCGTAAAACTCCCTCACTAGCCCCGAATAAGTAGGGAGATCTAGAGAGCAAAACAATTCTAATCCTTGGGCCCTCAACCTATGCCCTATAGTGAAGTCTTCCCGGGAGAGATAGTCGAAGTTGACATATCTCCCGGTGGAGACCGCCTTTCCGGCGCACGGACGCAAGGAAACCGGCCTCGGCGGGGAAGGAACCGGAGGTTGTGGCCTCACGGGTTCATTCCGAGCCTTGGACCATCGCTCGGCGCCGCTCGCGGATTGAGGCCTCTTCCGGCTCGGGACAACTACCTTACGAGGCATAGGAGACCTAGAGAGGGGGAAAAGTCCTAATGGTCGGAAGAAGCTCGACGGAAAAGCCCTAATGGAGGTCGGAGACGAGGTCGGAGACGGCTCTAGGGTTTGTGAACAGTGGAGGCGGTGAATAGAAGTGTTGATTAAACGCTTCGATTAGGGTTAAAACATCGGATTCCCGACCGCGAGTCGACTCCAATAAGTCGCGAGTCGACTCGACCTCGAGTCGACTCCAAAATATGCGCGAGTCGACTCCCCATATGTTGCCATCGACCTCGAGTCGACTCCCATATGTGTGCGAGTCGACTCCCCCTCATGAGCCGACTCTGAAACGTATCCGAGTCGACTCGAACTCTGGCACGCACCTAAAAATCATGCTATTTTCGTGCCAAACAAGGGATAATCACTAAGTTTATGATCTGAATTGATAATCATCGATGAGAGACTCTATATTTAACACAACCTAATCATCAAAATCAATGAACTAAAAGAGAACATCACTAGGATGGATCAATCACTCCTAATCCTCTCCTAAGCACACTAAATCTCTCTTCACTCAAGGGTTTTGTAAAGATGTCAGCTAGTTGATCATCAGTGCAAATAAATTGAAGTGTAACATCACCATTCAGTACATGATCTCTTATGAAGTGATGTCTTATTTTAATGTGTTTGGTTCTTGAGTGCTGAATTGGATTCTTAGTTAAGTTAATAGCACTTGTATTGTCACAATTAATGAAAATTTTATCTTGTTTAATTCCATAATCTTCCAGTTGTTGTTTGATCCACATGATTTGAGCATAACAACTCCCGGCAGCAACATATTCAGCTTCAGCAGTAGATAATGCAACCGAGTTTTGTTTCTTGCTAAACCATGAGATTAAATTTTTTCCTAAGAATTGACATGACCTGCTGGTGCTTTTTCTATCAAGTTTACAACCAGCAAAGTCTGAATCTGTGTATCCTATTAAGTTCAGGCTAGATTCTTTAGAATACCATAAACCTATATTTTTTGTTCCTATTAGGTATTTAAAGATTCTCTTGACTGCAATTAGATGAGATTCCTTAGGATTAGACTGATATCTAGCACACATGCATACACTAAACATGATATCAGGTCTACTTGCAGTGAGATACAATAAAGATCCTATCATACCTCTATACATCTTTTGATCTACAGATTTACCTGATTCATCTTGGTCTAGTTTGCATGATGAGCTCATGGGTGTGCTGATTGACTTGTTTCCCTCCATATCAAACTTCTTAAGCATCTCCTTGATGTATTTAGCTTGATTGATGAAGATCCCTTCTTCAGATTGTTTGATTTGAAGCCCGAGAAAATAGTTCAGCTCTCCCATCATGCTCATTTCAAACTCACTCTGCATCAAGTCAGCAAATTCTTCGCAGAGGCGATTGTTAGTAGCACCGAAAATAATATCATCAACATAAGGCACTACTAACATTTTTTTGTTTTTCTTCTTTAAAAACAGTGTTGTATCTACATTTTCCCTAGAGAACTCATGATCTAGTAGAAATTTGCTAAGTCTTTCATACCATGCTCTAGGTGCTTGTTTCAAACCATAAAGTGCTTTGTTCAATTTATACACATGATTAGGGTATTGATGATTTTCAAAACCAGAAGGTTGTTCTACATATACCTCCTCATTAATATACCCATTCAAAAATGCACTTTTTACATCCATTTGAAATAATTTGAAATCTTTAGAGCATGCGAATGCTAGTAATAATCTAATTGCCTCAAGTCTAGCTACAGGAGCAAAGGTTTCATCAAAATCTATACCTTCTTCTTGATTATAGCCCTTTGCTACTAGTCTAGCCTTATTCCTAATTACAATTCCATTTTTATCAAGTTTATTTTTATATATCCATTTAGTACCTATAATTGAATATTCAGAGGGTCGTTCAACTAGGTTCCATACCTTGTTTCTAGTAAATTGGTTTAGTTCTTCTTGCATTGCATTTATCCAATTTACATCTTTTTCAGCTTCTCCTATGTGTTTGGGTTCAAAATGTATGACAAAAGCTAGGTGATTATTTAAGTTCCTAAGAGATGCTCTAGTCCTAACAGGTTGAGATGGATCATCTAAAATTAATTCCTTAGGATGCCCATGAGCATACCTCCAAGCCTTAGTCAGCCCATGATCCACAATAGCCTCTTGGCTTGATGATGCATTTCCAATTAATTTTTGTTCATCTTCTTGTATTGTCATCTCATCAATCTTTTCTTCAAGAATTTCAGCATCATCATCAACATCAACTCTCTTGCTAGAAGAGATATCACTAGAATCATCAAAAACAACATGTATAGATTCTTCAATAACAAGGATTCTTTTATTAAAAACTCTATAGGTTTTACTAGTTGTAGAATACCCCAAAAATATACCCTCATCAGATTTAGAGTCAAATTTACCTAGATTATCTTTTCCATTATTATGAACAAAACACCTACATCCAAAGACATGAAAATAGTTTACTTTTGGTTTTCTATTTTTCCAAAGTTAATAAGGTGTTTTCTTTATAATGGGTCTCAATAAAACTCTATTTAATATATAACATGAGGTATTAATGGCTTCTCCCCAAAAGTACTTAGGGAGGTTACTTTCACATAACATGGTTCTAGCCATTTCCTCTAGGGTTCTATTTTTCCTTTCTACAACTCCATTTTGTTGTGGTGTTCTAGGTGCAGAAAAATTATGAGTTATTCCCTTTTTATTGCAAAATTCATCAAATAGATGATTTTCAAATTCCGTTCCATGATCACTTCTAATAGCTATGACTGAAGTATCTCTAGCATTTGTTACTTCCTTATGAAATTTCTTAAATACTGAAAATGCTTGATCTTTATGAGCTAAGAACATGACCCAAGTATATCTAGAAAAATCATCTACAATAACTAGACCATATTTATTTCCACCTAGACTTGTGGTTCTAATTGGTCCGAATAGATCCATGTGTAGTAGTTCTAGAGGTCTAGAGGTAGAGACACAATTTATGGATTTAAATGAGTTCCTTGATTGTTTGCCATATTGACAAGCTTCACATATTTTATTCTTCTCAAACTTTAGTTTTGGCAAACCTATCACGGAATCTCTTTTAACTAGTTTTGATATTGTGTCCATACTTGCATGACCCAACTTACGGTGCCATAACCAACTAGCATCATTATCCTTAGTTTCATTAACAACTAAACATGGGTTATGTTTGGCAAGATCCTCAAGGTCTACTACATACACATTCCCACGTCTTATTCCTTTAAAAACTAAACTGTTGTCATTTGAGTTGGTTATGATGCATAAAGATGGTTTGAACAAAACATCAAAACCTCTATCACACAATTGACTAATGCTAAGTAGATTTTGCTTAAGACCATCAACATATCTAACATTATCAATAAAGGTTGAAGGGGTGATTTGTACTTTACCTATACCAATGATGTGACCTTGGTTATTGTCTCCAAATGTCACAGCACCTCCCTTCTTAGGCTCAAGGGTGAAGAATTGGTCTTTGTCACCCGTCATGTGTCTTGAACAGCCACTATCCAAGTACCAACAATTTTTGTCGACCTTGGCTGCAATACACTCCTACACAAGCAAATCATACAATTTTAGGTACCCAAGTTTTCTTGGGTCCTTCATGGTTAGTAATATTGGTTCCTTTTGGAACCCAAACCCTTTTAATTTTTCTCTTAGTTTTTTCTTTTCTATAATCACACACATTTGCTTTATGTCCTAACGTTCCATAGCAAAAATATGTTATTTTCTTAGTTTTGCTTTCCCCTACTTTTACAAAGAAATTACTAAGGAGCTTTTGCTTATTTTTAGGTTTATACCCTAAACCAGCTCTATTGAACACAGCTCGTTGACTATTAAGTATCATTTCTAATTTTTCTGAGCTATATGTAAATTTTTCTACAAAAGGCTTGTACTTTTCAAGTTTTAGTGCCAATTTTTGTTTTTCTGTTTTTAGTCCATTTAGGTCTTTTGTGAGACTCTCCTTTATGATTTGTTTATTATTTTTAAGTTCTAATATTTC
Source organism: Phoenix dactylifera (assembly GCF_009389715.1). Lineage (NCBI taxonomy): Eukaryota > Viridiplantae > Streptophyta > Magnoliopsida > Arecales > Arecaceae > Phoenix > Phoenix dactylifera. The sequence continues at coordinate 14,328,855 of NC_052401.1, read as the reverse complement.
TTTGGTTAGTCTTTCGTTATCTTTAATTAAGGCATTGGTCTTTTGAATTAACATTTGGTTGCTTGTCTTAAGTTCTGAATTTTCTTTAATGATAACATCTTTATCCTTAATTAATGTATCGTACTTACGGAGGTGAGTTTAGTTAGTTAGTTTCAACTCTTTGTTCTTAAGGTTTATTGTCTTATACTCGTCCATTAATTCATTGAAAGCATCATATAATTCATCAAAGGTAAAGTCTAAATGTGTTTCGGATGTTACCTCATTGTCGTTAGCCATAAAACATAGGTTGGCCTTTTCTTCTTGTTCCTCATCCGATGATGATGATGATGTATCGGAGTCCGATAGGGTGGAGACGAGGACTTTCTTTTTCTTGTACTTGCTCCCCTTCTTCAGCAAAGGACACTCAGCTCTGAAATGCCCCGGCTTCTTACACTCATAACATCCGATCCTCTCATTTTCCCTTTTCTTACCTTTATCCTTGTGATAGGAGCTTGAGGGGCCTCTCCTTTGATGAGAGGACTTCTTCCGGTTGATGAATCTACGAAATTTTCTTACAAGGAGAGCCTCATCATCATCTCCCTCATTGTCTTCCTCTTCACTGCTACTGCTGCAAGACAAATCTTTGTTAGTGGAAACAGATTTTAGTGCTATTACCTTTTTCTTGTGAGAGGACTCTTCTTCATTGTGTTGTTTCATTGTTAGCTCATGCGTCATGAGGGATCCAAGTAGCTCCTCGAGTGGCAGCTTGTTTAAGTCCTTGGCTTCTTAGATTGCCGTCACCTTGGCTTCCCATGACCTTGGTAGACAACGAAGATTCTTCCTGACAAGCTCACTGTTAGTATAATTTTTGCCAAGGCTTTTTAGGCCATTGACAATGTCAGTAAATCTAGTGAACATGCAAGTGATTGTTTCATTAGAATCCATTTTAAATAATTCATACTTATGAACTAATATATTTATTTTGGATTCTTTTACTTGATTTGTGCCCTCGTGGGTCACTTCAAGTCTATCTCAAATCTCTTTTGCAGAAATGCAAGTAGAGACTCTATTGAATTTATTTCTATCTAAAGCACAATAAAGCACATTCATGGCTTTGGCATTTAGTTGTGCCTTCCTTATGTCATTGTCATCCCAATCCTTTTCAAGCTTGGGTACAGTGACACCCTCTACATAAATGGATGGGATGTATGGTCCATTTAGTATGGTGGTCCACATCTCATAGTCTTGGGCTTGGATAAATATTCTCATCCTAGCCTTCCAATATGAGTAGTCGGATCCATTAAAAAATGGAGGTCCATGGGTGGACTGGCCCTCAATGTGAGAAGATCCAAATGGGGTTGTCATTTTGATCTTTTACTCTTTGGGTAATAGAGTTCCGGCTCTGATACCACTTGTTGCCCAGATAGACAACCCAAGAAGGGGGGTGAATTAGGTCTTAAAATAATTATAGCAATTAAAAGGTTTGTGAATAACTAATTAATGCTTTTTGCAAGTGGATTAATTAGATGCTATGTGCAGTGTATGAAATGAAAGTAAGAGACAACAAGACAATCACAAACACAAGGTAATTTATAGTGGTTCGGAGCTAACCCTTGCTCCTACGTCCACTCCCCAAGCCTCACTTGGGAATTCACTATAATTCCTCGGATTACAGCCGGTTGTTTTACAAGCTCACAACCTAACTTGTTGTTTTACGAGATCACAACGAACTCGGTCGGTTTTTCCAGGCTCACCCAGGCTCACCGACTAGAACCACCCGATTGTTTTTCCGGGATCACAATCAAACCCTTACACGTTGGTTTCAACCTAGGCTCACCAACAAACCTTTACACCCTTGATTCAATCCCCTGATTGAATCAAGTAAGGAACAAACAGATTGAAAAACAAACAGAAAAATACAGCTTCTAAACAAGCAGATATTCAGCGATATAAATAAGAGAAGTTAAGAGCCCTCAAACGAATTTATGAAGATGTAGAGGAGGGCTTCTCGAACTCGGGGTCTCCTCTTGAATGTCTTGAAGACTTGAAGACTGAAGGAGACTTCTTTAATGCTGGGAAGAGTTGGTTGGATAGAGTTAATGGCCCCTCTTCCTTCTTTTCCTTTGAAATCCTTTGGTAGATGAAGATTTCTTGTTCTCTTTAAATGGAATGTCGCTTCTCTACCTTGCTACAGTTCTCTGTGACTATTTAAGCCATTCCCCACGGAAACTAGCCGTTAGACACAATCTTCTAGCCGTTCTGCACATTCTGCACATCCTGACAATGTTTTCGTTGGGATCGGAGTCGACTCGCGCGATCTGGAGTCGACTCGGCTGCAGCAGGAGTCGACTCATGCTTTTCTGGAGTCGGCTCGACAACTGTTCCGGATTTGAATTAAAGTGCTCTTCTCGACTGGAAGTCGACTCGACTTAACCTGGAGTCGACTCCCCAAAGTCTGGAGCTGACCTGGCACTTTTGGAGTCGACTCAATCCAAGGAATCCAAAGATGTATTCTTCAACTTTGCTCACTCGAGTCAACTCGGAAATTCTGGGAGTCGACTCGGCGCTCAGAGTCCGAACTCCCGATCTTCTGTCTTTTGACTCGTGCCGTCCTGGAGTCGACTCGAACTGTTTCGGAGTCGACTCGGCTCTCAGTATCCGAAAAACAGTCTTCTGTCTTTTTGGGGTAGCGCTGTCTTGGAGTCGACTCGAACTGTCTTGGAGTCGACTCACCTCTCAGAGACGAAAATACTGTCTTCTGTCTTTTTGGGGTCGCGCTATCTTGGAGTCGACTCGGATTTTGCGGGAGTCGACTCGGCTCTCAGTGTCCGAAAGTTGCTCTCTGACTTTTGCCTTGTATCACACTGGGAGTCGACTCTCGCTTCCTTCGGAGTCGACCTGCCAACCATCGGAGTCGACTCGAGTTCCTCAGGAGTCGACTCGGCTCTCAGGGTCCAAAATAACTTCTCTGTCTTTCTGTCTGTAACTCCCTGGAGTCGACTCGTGCTCCCCTGGAGTCGACTCGGCAGTATCGGAGTCGACTCGCGTTCTTCAGAAGTTGACTCGTTGACAGGTTTTGAGTTGGATCTTTCTGTTCGTCTGTCTGTTTTCAGTCGGAGTCGACTCGTAATGTACAGGAGTCGACTCGAGCCTGTGTCAGTGCTTCTGATATGCTTGGAGTCGACTCGTAATCTTCCGGAGTCGACTCGAGTCTCAGACTTTGGTTCAAATTGACTTCTTAACTTATCCAAAATGTCTTGAACCAAATCTAGAGACACTTAACCATAAATTTACAAGAATTTCACTGAAACACTAGATTGAATTTATTAGTAAACATAAGATATACTCAAATGCTTTGAGCTCATCAAAATCAAATAGGGTTATAATCAATCACTCCACAACAAGCGATCTCCCGCATCCTTATCCCATCATCTACGGATTCTCAAACTTCCCAGCTTCAACTGGAATTCCAGCTTCTTTCGTATCACCTATTCCACGCGTACGACTCCTCCTTCTTCATCCAAACCGATTTCCCTATTTTTAGCCGTGAAGAACAAAACTCCCAGCAAATTGCAACTAATCAGCCGATTTCTTCACATCCCCTACTCCTAAATCATCTCCTCTTCATCATGAATCAAAACAACCACTTCCCCTTCCACGGATAAGCTCCCAACCATCAAATCTTCTTCCAGATTCTCCTGCTTCAGAACAGAGTCCCAGCATCCCATGCTCGCCATCCATGATGAATCTGATGCTCCAAGCTCAAAACCCAGCAAATATCAGCATCCGTGGATGATCCTCCAAGGCCATATCCCACGATCTTCGCATCCAGCATCTTTATCCGCAGAACGAATTAGCGTTCGTGGATTCAACTCCTCCGAGGTCCTCCCAACGACTTCCCTCATCTCAGCTGTGAGCAACATCCCTTGTATCTGAGCATCAAGCCGACTCCTTCAACATGATCAGTCCCCAGCTTATCATCTTCCCAATGTCTGGATCAGCTCAAATCCTCCGCACCGCATCCAAGGATTAAGGATTAGAGTCATCTGCCTTATCCCGCTTCCTTTCATCCTTATCCTTCACTTGGAACAGGGGAAGTGAGAGGAAGTTGGCAGCCTATATAAAGGGGAGTCAACGTGAACAGGGGAGGCAGCGGGGGCTAGTATCCAATATCCCATCTAGTACTTTATTTGGAGAGGAGAAAAGCCTGTGGAGGAAAGGAAGAAAAGCTAGACGTGATGGAAGCCTCCTGCGCTGCTGCCGTCCACCACTGCATGGAAGCCTAAGCCCTTCTCTAGGGCTGGATGCAACCCTAACAAAGGAAGACGAGTTTTGTTTATTTAATTTCATGTTCTTGAAATTGTATAGACATTCTTGTTCTTAATGAATATCCTTTTACCTCATGCTTAAATTCTGTGATTTCAAGTATGAAGTCTATACAAGAGTTTTTTTATGATCATTGAAATAAAAATAAGATAGTTCATGCTTAAGGAAGATGCGATGTGCTGTCACCTTAGATTAGGGTAGACATTTCATGCTAACTGAAGATGGATTATGCCTAAATTACTTTTGTGAAATTTTATTCGAATGCTTATTAGGCTTGTAGCCAATTTGCATAATAATCCAAGAATGAAATAAATTACAAATAACCCTTATTCCTATGTTAGTGGTGAATTCCTTGCCCTAGGTTCCTTCTACTCATATCATTATCAATTGCATTTTTATTAAATTTCTTAGTTTATTTTTTTCACAAACTCTCCTTTTTAAATATTTTTAAGAAAACAACTATACCCCAATTTCTGTGGATCGATATCCGTAATCACTATCCTACTAGATACGTGCTATTGCGTGGTCTTTAAAGTTGACTATCAATTTTTGGCCGGAATCGTTTAAACGTTTATGCTAAAACTTTTATGCATGATTAACTATCAGATTTGAAATTTAAGAACTCTATTCTAATTAATCTCCGAATATCCATCGAATGGATTCTGGAGATATCTCCGTGAGGAGCCCCAAAAGAGGGTAAAACCTCGGAAAATCGGACCTAGACTTTGACACCATAATAAATGATTAATGCTAGATTAATACCTTCTATGATGAATGAAAGTTGTGGATCTAATCCTTGACTTTGCAAGCACGCACATGAATGGCCTCTACGAGAAGTACACGCGAAGCTCTGAAGAGATCCAATCTTGCGGAAGTGCTAACTTGCGCAGAATTTCTTGAGGCTAAAATTTGATCTTCCCATCGCTATCAACTTTTGATCCGCCTTCTTGGAAGAACTTGGAGGAAAGGTTTAGAGGGATTGAAGAGGACTTAGATCCGATATAAAAGCTCTTATCAGGGACCCTAACACTAATGGTGTGAAGGACTTAGTGGAAGATCAAATGGCAAGTTCAAAGATGAACTAGTTTCTTCTTTCTTTCTTTTTTTTTCTCCCTTTTCTCTTTTTTTTTCTCTCTTGAATTCGGCCACCATCTGATGGGGTCCTTTTAATGTCACCATCCCCTCCAACTCCTCTCCATTTCACACGCCAACCCCCAGGATTTTGTGGAGTTAAGTTATGTTTTGAATTCAAAATTCAAACATAACTTCATGCGCCAACACATGATGAAGGATTGATCTAATCTAAACCATTCATCACTTCCCCCTTTCAATTTAGAAATTCTCATGCCCCAAATCAGATTAGAGGGTCACGTGGTGATTTTATGGTGATTAAATTCGAAATTCAAGTTTAATTAGAAGTGAGATAAAGATAAGGATGACATATGCCATGAAGAGAGAGAATTTGATCTTATCCAATTCTTGTCATGAATTTATCTCTCCATGGCACCCCATCTGATGATGAAAGAGGTCCTTGATATTGCCACATGTCCCATGGCATCATTAAATAAATTAAATTAATTTTTAATCATATTAAAAAATCAATTTATGGCGCCATGCATGGATACTTGACATGTGGATTTCAAGATCCGAACAGTTTCAGATCAAACCCATTTAATTAAATTAAATTCTAACAATTAGGATGGTCCAATTATCATGGGTTGAACCTAATCCAATTAGGTAAATCCCTAATTAAGCACAAATTTAATTAAATGGACCATCCTAATTAATTAATCCTCCAATAATTACTTTAATTATTTTATAGGATAATTTTCCAGTCTAATTTACCAAATTATTCCTGAATGATTCTCAATCATCCATCAGCCAACTTGATCAATCAGAAAACTTCTATGCGTATAGGAACTTCAAACCTAAGACGGTAGTAATAGGAACGACTTCCTACACTAATCGATGTGACCATCTAGCAATGGTACCCGACGTCCAAATAGGCCGAATATATGCGAAGCAAATATTCTGGAACCCTGGACTATAGTTACTGTATAATTCAATCCCTTTGACTCCTAATGCCAGGATAACTTAGAGTTCACTGTCAACCCTATAATTAGTACATCCATTATGTGATTAACTTTAGATATCCCGTGACTCCTCACTGGGATTACCCTGGCCAAGCTTTTGCTAAATTAATCACAAGACATTATCTCTTATTTTCAGGAGGGGTCAATTCCATCTTGACTCACAACTGACTACGCAAGTACATGACTGCACCCAGTGACCTTCCGTCACTGAATTAGAAATTCAGGTAGTCCGGTACCAAAGTACAGTGAGTTGCTTGCTAGTCACAGATTGTGGTCTCGGGTCAGAGGACTGAACTTATACCCATATCCACTCGAAACATCTCTCGACAGTAGAGTGTTCCGAAATTGATCATGTTCAGTAAAATGTACTCCTATACTTCACCTGTGTGGCATATCAGTGTCTCCATACTCCTTGGTTAAGAGGACAACTAACGTATATGTCACACAACGACCTAATCTCGATAATGCTATCGTCCCAGTAACCACATATCACTTGGTCGCGAACAAGTTTAAGAACTCAAAAATAAATCCTCCTTTATCATAACATAAGTCCTAAGGACTTCATCATATAAAAGTTCATTTGAAGATGAAATGATGAATAATGTCAAATAACACTTTATTAATTTGTCAATTCATTTACAAAATTCAATCATCAATATGCTGACGATTGACATTTAGGATACAAATCCCAACAGTTCGTGCTTGTAAGTTTGACAATTTATAAAAAAAAAATAGTTATCTAATTGCCTATGAATTTGTAGTTAGTGACTTTTCGAATTTTGAAAAATATAGATTTTGGTATTTATATTTGAATTCAGATGCTCTGAACTAGTAATTATTTAATTATTTAATAGATGATAGATTTAGACATTTTTATTTTACTTGAGATTATGATTGTTGGATTCGTGTTATTATGGGCAGTACCCCATGGTAGCATGGCATGTTATATCCCGGATTTAGGGCGTGACACTGTAAACTTAAGTTTCAAAGAAATTAGCATTATATATTTAAATAGTTAATTAATGACTTTCAATATTACAATGCAAGGTTTTGAAATAAATGTAATAAAGAGCAATAATAACAACTAAGAAATGAAACAAGTAAAATAACATTATGATTTTTCATTGTTTTCAAAGCAGTAGCAATAGATATTTTTAAAAAAATAATAAAAGAAGCAATAATTTCTGCTTAGATTTTAAAGATGCACAAAATTTTGTATAGGTTTTAAAAATGCAGAAATTTTTGCACAGAATTTAAAGCTTGCAGAAAATTAGTTTAAAAAATTTTGTATGGATTTTAAAGCTGGAAATTCTGTCAGCACTATTTTTAAAAGCAATATAGATTTTTTTAAAAGACTGATTTACTAGATCTAGAGTTTGATGCTACAGTTCAGGGCTGCATGCCATGTCGCGCATGAGATGGCCTTGCCGAGCTGAGCATGTGCACATGTGGTCAACCCATTTCTCTTAAAGACCAACTTGGACTTCTTAGGAAAATTTTTTTATTTAAACTAAGAAGTCTTGTTTCCACATATCCAATGTGGGACTAAAAAAGAAAAAAAGATTTAAAGCTTTTGAAACAACTAACAATTAGGAAATAAGATCAGTTTTTTATTTTAAAATCTTCAACGAATCATGCAGAAGCTAGAAGCAATAAGCTCCTTAATAATCTAGAGGTGCTGTGACAAAGAAGTTTCATCGACAGGACGAGGCACACCTCGAGCCTTGGTGACTCTATAGCAAGCTAATTCAATCCAATCAGCTCAAGATTATGATGAAGTCTTTACAAAGGGCTAGAATAGATGTGGCAGACTTTAATGACCAATTGGACCAAGAAACGTTCTCTAATCCATGGAAGACTCTCACCTAGTACAAGATAACTAGCCCTACAAGCATGGAATCTGCCAAAAACAAACTCAAGGGTCATATTAGGATTTGGTGGAAGACAATTGAAGCCATGAAGAACTTGAAGCAAAGTACCTTCCATACAGCTATGAAAGTTAAATCTATGAGAAGATTCTCCAATTAAAGCAAGAGATTATATTACCTTGACACAGTATGCCAAGTGATTCAATGAGGTTACAGCCATTCTTGAGCTTCCTGATCAATACACCAACTTCCCCATTATCATCATGGTCTGGGACCCAACATCAAAGGCAAGTTGTTTTGCTGATACATAAGAACGTGCCACCCAACGAGCATTGCTCCTTGTCCTACTACTATCCACGGCCAACCCTCACTAGAGAAGCTGACCTATACCAACATGGAACAGGTTCAGTGCTTTCGATGCTAGAAGAAAGGTCATTTCATTAATGGTACTCACTACCATGACCAGAAGCTCATCCTTGAAGTCCTTGATGCTACCGAGACTCTTGAAGAATCCATAGAAGATGAAACTGAGCATGGAGACATCATAGATGAGTGGAAGTTTTCGATCAAGCCTCCTGTGTGCTACACAAACTGCTCACAACACCATAAGAAAGAGAAACAAGAGGAATGGCATGGAGACAACATCTTCTATAGAAAAGTTGGATGGGGAGGAAAGTTTTTCTTAGTAAGGATTGACGGTAGCAATAGCATCAATGTTGCTTCCAAGGTGCTTGTGGAGATCTTGCAAATCAAAATAGAGAAGTGCCCCCAAGAAAAGTTAGCACCTACACTTTAAATTGTAAGGGAAGAAGATGACCATCATCATCATGCCAAAGAAGGAAGAACTACCCATTTCAGAAAAGCCTGAGAATTTGTCAAGCCCCCGCAAATCTTGATAGTGTGGCAATTTGAAAAGGAAGGAAAGAAGGTCGAAACCATATATGCTCTAGCAGCAAAAGAAAAGGAAGAGATTGATGGAAGTTTGGTGTTCTCTGAAGTAGTGAAAGAAGCTTCGAAGGATTTCAGTGACCTTATGCCAGAAGAGTTGCCAGATGGAATGCCACCCACTGGGGGCATCCAACATGCCATCAATGTTATTACATAATCTAGAACCATACAGGATGAAGAACTAAACAAGCATGTGGACAGATGGTTGAAATAGGGATTAATAAGGGAAAGTCTAAGCCCTTGTGGTGTTTCCCCCACTTCTAGTACCCTAGAAAAATGGCTCATGGTGTGTATTTATCCACATTAAAGCAATCGACAAAATTACTGTCAAGTACTGATATGGAATTCCAAGGCTTGATGATATGCTAGATTTGCTATCAAGATTTATAATCTTTTCCAAAATTGATCCTAGAAGTGGTTGCAACCAAATTTGCGTTCTTGTTGAAGATAAGTAGATGATTGCTTTCAAAATCAAGGATTACATTATTACATTCGGATAATGCTCCTAGTATCCAAAGATTGCCCTTTATTGGAAGATATGTTGTAGTTTACTTTGATAGCATCCTCATCTATAGTCTAAATAAGACCATCTAGAATACCTGAAGAAAGCGATGACGAACTAATTAAACAAAAGAAGTTGTATATCAACCTCAAAAAAAATGCAACTTCATGCAACGTAAGATCATCTTCATACGGTTTATGGTTTCTTTAGCCGAAGTTGAAGTTAAACTTAGATCAAGACAACAGTTAATGGCCAACACCAACAAATATACATGAAGTATGAGGTTTCCATGGAGTTGCTAATTTCTATCAATCTGAACCATTTATTCAGACCAAGACATTAGAAAAGGCTTTTGAACTGATCAAAAAGAAGAAGGCCGAAGCTCCCATTCTTTGTTTGCCTAATGTCAAAAAAGTATTTGAAGTCACCTGCAATGCTTCGTATGTGGGTATAGGAGTGAGTCAAGAAGGGCATCCATGTGACTATTGTAATGAAAAGCTATCAGATTCCCAAAAGAGTTACTCTACCTATGATGAGGAGTTTTATACGATAGTCCAAGCCCTGAAGCACTGGTGACACTATCTGATCCATTAGAAGTTCATCCTCTACTCTGATCATAAGGCTCTCAAATATTTGAATTCTCCAAAGAAGTTAGAGTGTGCAAACTGAGTTCTTTACATGCTAAGTGGAGTAATTACCTGCAAGAGTTCACCCACCACCTGAAGCTTAAAACAAGGACAAACAATAAAGCTCGATGCACTCACTAGAAGGGCAGGCCCATTAGTTTCCATGTTAGCTGAAGTTACCAAATTTCAACATAGAAAATTCAATAAAGCTTTCTTTAAGATTCTTCTCAATTGTGTGTGGTATAAGGCTGCTCAAGAGCCAAAATGATGCCAGGTCACAGTTTAGGAAAGGATACTAGTTAGAAGCTGGAATTTTTCTATTAAGGTCCTATCAAGTCCCGAGATGCGAGATTGAAGGTCTAATTGACAAAATTTCCTCTTTAAATTGATTAATCTTTTAACCAATTTTTCCCCTGGGTCTTGCTTCAGGTCTAGTCTCAACTTGCAATCATGCCAAAAAGAATTTGTTGGAGCCATGGCATAGCACAGGATTGTTGCTTTGGTACCAAGTTGATAGGAAGTTAATTCCCTATCTATGATATTTTGAACATAGAGAGAAGAAGAAAGAGAAGAGAATAGTGAAAAAGAAAGGATATTCAAGCGTTTCAAGAGGATTGAGATCTTTAGAAGCCATTAGGCCAATTTCATTAGACTGATTTCTTGTATAGATTGCCGTTAGGGAACGATATATTTATAATTCTACAATTATTTGTCACAAGAATAAGAAAAAAGCAAGCATAAAAAACACAAGGTAATCCATCCCTAATGGACTTGGACTTCGCTTGAAGTATATTCCTCCCCCAACTCAAAGCTAATCAAGACACCAAAACAAGAAACCTGTCAAATCTAAAGGACTCTTGTCATTACTTCTTTGCTTTCTTTCATTATTAGGACATCCAAAAGCCCCTTCTGCTTCATTACCATTATCCGTGGGGATGTCCCTCAATTAGTCAGTGTCGCGTTAGAAACTAGATGATTCGATCCAAAACCTCAATTAGTGTGCTAATAGCTCGGTGATCCAGCTCCGTCGAGATTCCCAAACCATCCCTAAGGAAATATTTTTTTATATTTATATCAGGAGTATTACTTCATAGAATTATTTTTAAGTAAAATTTATATAATAATTATTACTTATCCTTTTTAGCTTGAAGTAATTCCATACTCGATTTATAAACTTCTGCCTTATTTATGAGTACTAAATTTATAGAATTATTTTAAAAGTCAGGTTCATGTTACACCTGATGTTGATTCCATCAGTGCCTGGCGGTGACAAGGCATCAAAACCAATATCGCAAAACATAGTCACAAAAATAAACCAGATGACTTTAAAAATTCAAAAGAAAATATTAAAGTATTTGTCAGAAGTTCAGAAAGTTTTGAACAACTCTAAACTCTAAAAATTAAAAAAAAAATAAAAAATAAAAAACTAAATACGAAGAGGCATGTAAAGCAACCAAATACAGTCTACCAAATGATAAGCAAAACAATGGTCAACGTTAAGGACCCATCAATGACAACATATATAGTACTTTATCAGTCAGTCATCAATAATTCATGAACTATTCATAAACTGATATTTTTTATTAAAATTCCCAAACAAGACAACTGTTCATCCACCAATGAAAAGTTCATGAACAAATCAGGGATTTCAAAAAACTCAGGAGACTGTTGTTACTATCTTGCAAAGTTGAATGCAAATGTAGGTAGCTTGCAGATTTCAAACATGTAAGTAGACTAAGGGAAATTCCTGCGACAGATTCTTTCTTCTTTTTTTTTTTTTTTTTTACTTTGAGAAAAACAGTGGTAGTCTGCTTTCTAGTGGTAGCTCCCTCTGGCCTTTAATGGTCCTGAGCCTTTAACAATCACAATATAAAGATGGATTCAAGACTGCCATCATAATCTCCACCAATCATGCAAGGCCACAAGCACCCAAATGCTTAGAGACAGCCCCACACACACAGCATAACAAAACCGTTCAGGCATTCATTATTTTGAGATAAACCAGGAACCAAGTAACTCATGAGGCTTAAAACCATGTTTTACATTATTACATCAAAAAAAAAAAAATCCATGTTGTAAATTAAGGTTGTTCTCAGGTATAGAAACAAAAAGGAAACTAGAAACATCAAAAGATCAGATAATACAATTTTGAGTTGCTGTTTTGACAACTGAACAATGAAAATGACAATTCCAGAAGACGATTATGAAATCAAAGAAACTAATGACACGAACTCTGATGTCACCCGCCCCTTTGTCCTGATATTGATCACAAAGTGCTCGGGGTATTTCCTTAGCAGGGTCAGCAGGCCAAACCACGGTCTACCTTTGGTTTCACTCTCAGGCCAGTCATCAGATGTCAGATATCTTCTCACCCTACCATGATGCCATATGTTGCCATACTGCTCAAATAGCTGGATCGAAACCAGCAAGCACTCTATTATGTATTGTTTAATTAACTAATCTTCTGGAAATGCATAAGAAGCAACAAATATCCGATAAACTACAAATTCTATAAATATTAGATTACATAAAGTGCTAGATCTGGGAAAAATAAAAACCTGGAGCAAGAGAAAAATTGAAGGTATGAATACAATGTACAGAATATCTAAAACATTGCAAACCATCTAGGCAACAGTAATCAACGAATGCTGCTGGAGCCTTGAGCCACCACCCTTAAGATTTGTAATGAGCGCACATTATTGGAAATAAGCCAAAAAAATTATTGAGTATGAAGAAACTGTAATTCGTTACCAGTAAGCAGTAATGATTTGAAGCACTGCAATGATAGAGTGTTATACAGCTGTATAAATCATGCCTAAATATCAAACTTCTTTTATCAGTTCCTGATCTCCAAAACAGACTTCTACAGTTCTCCTAGTAAAAATCTAGTATCCCAATATGAACTTCTGAATATACTGCTTTATTTTTTCATGGTTTATTTGTAGCAATTTAGGACCTCGCCCCAAAAGGCTAACTAGAAAGTTGTTAAATGGAATCTTTTACCCTGCTTAAGAAACCAAAACCTCCCCAATGCACACCCAAAATGGCACTTAACATACATCCGCATGGGTTATCGCACACTCCTCCAGTTTAAGCCATGATGCTCTTGCCAAAGAGTCCAATCACAAATACCACAACCAGCGTATGGTCAACCTCAAAAGCGCACATGCTGCAGCGTCCCTAGCCACGTGGGTCGTGGACTGTTCAGCTAAGCGAAGATAAAATTAGTAGCAAAACTAACAGGAATGTATTCCTCTCAAAAAGGAGGAAATCAAATTTCAAGTGATGAAGCACATTCCAACAAACAACTAATTGTATAGCTCTCATGTGAGAACCCGTGCAAGCGTGTGTTTAGTCCCACATCAATTATTTGCTGAGGAGATCTTGGGTACTTATATAGGACTAAGTAACCCAAAAAATACTTTCCGGCTAGCCATTTTGGGTGAAGTCTTGTATTGTTACAAATGATATCAGAGCGAACTCAACCCATAGCCTATATAGACTAGAGGACACTACAGCACGAATTCATGGAGACTGATTACGGGTTTATCGTGGTGCTTGTAATTAGATTTGAATGGATTTGAACCCTTAGCCTGACAAGGACGTTAGGGCTTGAATGGGGGGAGTATGTGAGAATCCGTGTAGGCGTGTGTTTAGTCCCACATCGGTTATTCGCCGAGAAGATCGTGGGTACTTATACAAGACTAAAGAATCTAAAAAATACCTTCCGACTGACCATTTTGGGTGAGATCTTAGGTTGTTACATCTCATCAATAACAAAAAGATTTAAAATGGAAATCACCAGAGTCATTAAAACACATGTAGGATTAGAAAAGAAAAATTAATAAAACGTCCAATTCAAGAAAGTTTTGGTGTTTGACCCACTTGAAAATTATGGTGACTAGTTCAACATGTTGGTAGTTGGTTTTCAATAGAATCTTGTAACAATAGGAGAAAATATAAAATACTGTACAAATTGTAATTTTTGAAGTACAGTGTTGTAATCTACATAACTATTACCACTATGACCAGCGTGTCTGAAACATCAGAACCATCTGAAGTTTAAATTTGAGAATTCTTCTTCGTCATTTGTTCAAACTAAGGAATCAATGACAACATTCTAGTTTGGTGTTGAGGTGCTCAGTTGCATTTAAGTAGGACTGGAAGTTGCATAAATCATGTAAGTTGTCCACTACTAGGCATTTGGTATATAAGTCGGGCAAATGATAGAACTAATATAATTGCCTCTCACTTAGTCTCAAGTTGACAATGACAATGCTTAGATTTTAATCATTATGTCTGACCATGATCAACGTTCATAAGATATGGTTAACCATAGTGCTGATGCTTCAGCATGTTTGATCAGACCATTTCACTTTCACAACTTACAATGCTCGGTTCTATCATGCCAAATATCTGAAACTTGACAATCCAAGAAATCACTTCCAAGTATTCTCACATGCAACCAAACTGACCAAATCGTGAAACTTGATTCTTGGTACTGGAAGCTGGTCAAAGTGCCTGAATTTTGCATTACCGGACAAATGTCTTTAAAGTCCGTTGAGCAAATAGGAAAGCCTATGGCAGTAATTTCTGATAATTAGAGCAAGAGGGAGTTGTGGAACTTTGAATTGGAACTGAACCTTGGATCTCCACACATCCAAGCCTGTGCTTCTGCAGTGGCAATCTATATCAGGAAGCTACCAAGGTGAACATCAAAACAATCAGTCTTCTTCATGCCTATGAGTGATGGGAATGTTCAATGAACATGAGAGGAAGTATAGATTCCTGTGATGCCTACTATTTAATGTAACAGAAAAAAAATATATTCATATAGCTAGAGGAAAAAACTCTCATTTTGTGTACTTCTCTTGGTTCTATTTCTTAAAGAGAGAAATGAACCAAGAGGGAGTTTACATGTTAAAGATAAGAGTATCTAAATTTGCAGAGTGGAGATGTATGGAGTCTGTTATATATCCAGGCCAAGGAGTCTGCATTATAATAGTAGAGATGATTGAAGAACTTTTTTTTCAGACAAAACCATCACAGCATATCTCATCCTAACCAATCAAAATGAAGCATAAAGTATTGTTAGAGAAATGCTTGAGCTAACCTCTGCATGAAGTTTATCCATGGGCATCCATTCTCCAGGACCACAAAGATCAGACAGCACAGTAGCTACAGTCGAGATGACATCATTCTCTTCCAACAGCAAAAGTTGTTGATCATCTGCTTCTCTATCAGCTTTTGACCTTATTTCTGACTTTTTTACTGCAAAATAAATTTTATAAAATGTTAGCATAGCGCTGCTTTCATTGACCAAATGTGCAATTAAATGAGCAATACTTTATATGACCAGATGAAATGTTATCAAATTATTTGAACAATATGGCAATTTCACATGATTTCCAGTTTGTTAACAAGAAACAATGTAAATTTTTATATATTATCATTTAAAGTATAGCAAAATTAAGGGCATATATGCCATCTTAGAAATAGTATCACATTACATAAAGATGAAAAACAAGTGGACTTGAATGGAAATGAATGTAGATATTTGAAGAAGCAAACATGATATCTGCAACTTACAGTAATCTCTACTCATATATCCCCTCAAACATTATATCTGTAACTTACTAACAGTAATCTCTGTCACGCCTCCGCCTCTGCGGAGCACGTGAGGCACCCAATGCCCACGTGGGGGCCACATAAGGGGGGAAATACGGGGCTCCCCTGCCAGATATTGTCCGATTCCGGGGCTTCACACAAGCGTCCTTCACCCCTTCCCGGTTTTGTTTTTCTCCCAAAACGCGTCTACAGGATTTGGAGACACCTGCCTCATATGCCCAGGCTCTGGAACGAGTCTTTCCGATATGGGACTATTGGGCCTCACACCCTTCCCATCATTGGACAAGAGTCGTCCTAGGCTCTGATACCAAATGTCACGCCCCCGCCTCTGCAGGGTACGTGAAGCACCCAGTGCCCACGTGGGGGCCACATGAGGGGGAAAACACGGAGCTCCCCTGCCAGATATTGTCCGGTTCCAGAGCTTCACGCAAGCGTCCTTCACCCCTTCCTGGTTTTGTTTTCCTCCCAAAATGCGTCTACAGGATTTGGAGACACCCGCCTCATATGCCCAGGCTCTAGAATGAGCCTTTCTGATGTGGGACTATTGAGCCTCATACCATTCCCACCATCGGACAAGAGTCGTCCTCGGCTCTGATACCAAATGTCACACCCCCTCTCTGCGGGGCACGTGAGGCACTCAGTGCCCACGTGGAGGCCATATGAGGGGGAAAACACTGGACTCCCCTGCCAGATATTGTCCGATTCCGGAGCTTCACACAAGCATCCTTCACCCCTTTCCGGTTTTGTTTTTCTCCCAAAACGCGTCTACAGAATTTGGAGACACCCGCCTCATATGCCCAAGCTCTGGAACGAGTCTTTCCGATGTGGGACTATTAGGCCTCACACCCTTTCCACCATCGGACAAGAGCCATCCTCGGCTCTGATACCAAATGTCACGCCCCGGATCGGATCCGCGACACGGCCGTGCTACTGCAAGCTACTGCCCGCAATAATACGAAGCCTCATTACGAATAATTCATAAACAAAAGGGCCATTTCATTCATAAAGTATTTCTCCAAAATGGAGTAGTACAGAGCTCTAATTTTGTACATCCAAAATGAATTTTTCCACCCAAAAGTCTTCCGGCTCTCTGCTCCTAGCACCCTATATATCTAAAAGAAAAACAACAGAGGATATATATGAGCTATGTGGCTCAGTAAGTGACCATGTACTATCTTACCGGATCAAGCATAAGAATTCATACAATTAGCATCATTTAAAGGAGACAACAGTTATAGCAAAATACATTTCATAAAGAATATATTCAAAAATCCGTCATAAAACAATGTATGCTCTGACCAAGCAAGTTCATAAATATCACGGCCCGCCTGCGCGGGACACGTGACCATCGGGCCCACATGAGGAGGAACACGGGGCTCCCCTGTCAGATGTTGTCCGGTTCCGGGGTCCGTACGCGCGCCCATGCACCGCACTTAACCCCTCACTGATTTTGCTTCTCCCCAAAACACATCTGCAAGATTTGGAAACATCCATCTCATATGCCCAGGCTCTGGAACAAGCCTAATAATTATGTTTCAAATATCATTTTCATGCAATATACCATAATCATAATTCATACCCAATCATATATTTATGAAGAAATGCTATTTAATTATATTCATAAATCACATGCAATCATATGCTTGATCCTAATTTTGGAAAAATACACCATATCAAATACTATCATTTCATACTTACAACTTAAACAATAATTTGCAATCAATAAGATTTGTGCAGGGTCACTTACCTCGGTTCGCTTTCGAAACTTTAATCTTGTCCTGACAAATTCTCTATACCTATTAAACAGTTCAAAATATATTTTTCATTATTCATCAATTTAAAACTCCGAATTAAACTTGAATAGATCTTACATTCCAACCGGGTAATTGAACTAAAATCCACTTATTCCCAATTTATTTTATTTTTATTTTTATTTTTTCTTTTTTTCTTTCTTTTTCTTTTTCTTTTCCTTCTCTTTTCTTTCTCTTTTCTTTTTCTTCTTTTCTTCTCCTTTCTTTCTCTTTTCTTTTTCTTCTTTTCTTCTCCTTCCCGAAGCTTCTCCCGACTCCTCTCTTCCTTCCACCGCGAAGAGAGGAGGGTGAGCTCGGGAGGGACCGAGCCAGGGCCGGCCGGCTCCCGCGACCGGCTCCCGCGGCCATCACCCGTAGCCGAAGCCCACGACGCCCTCAGCCGCGCTCGCGGCCGACGCTCGACGCCCGCGTCCTTGGCCGGCCTGCGGCCGATGCTCGTGCCGGCGGCACTCGCGGCCGAAGCCGGTGGCCGCCGCACGCGACGACGAACCGGTGAGTCCTCGTTCCTTTTCTTCTCCATTCTTTCTTCCTTTCTTTCTTCCTTCCTTTTTTCCCTTCTTTTCTTTCCTCCCTTCTTCTCTTCACTAAGACCTCCTATCCCACTGAACAGGAAGGAGGGAACGGGGCTCCGGCCCGACTGCAACCCCCTGCCGAGAGCTGAGAGCGGCTGCGGTCGAGAGCCGTGTACGGAGTCCCTTCTCTATTTTTTTTTTAATTTCGGTTCGGAAATGGGGAACAGGAAAGAGGGCCTCCGTGCCATGACCGAAGACCGCGGCACGGCAGATCGACCCAGGTGAGTCGTCTCTCCCCCTCTTTCTTCTTCTTCCTGTTCCTCTTCTTTTCTTTCTTTTCGTTATCAAAAGATAAAGGAGCAGGGGTTAGGGTCTACCTTGCTCCGAGGTGGCTGCGATGTCCCAAGCTCCGGCACCTCCATCACCGATTCAAGAGTCTCTGAGGGAGGAGGAAACGATGAGAGGGTCCTTCAAATAGGACTCCTAAGCGGTGTGCCGACAGGGATCTAGGTCGGCCGGCATCTATCCTCCCCTCTGCCCGGCAGCTGAACCACCCATCCTCCTCTTCGAAGCAGGAGGTGGGGGCACCATTCCCGGGGCTAGGCAGCTGTGGCCTCCTTCCGCCCGGCAGCTAGCTTTCCCCGAAGAAGGAGGTGGCGACCTCCAGATGGGCTGCCGACAGGGATCTAGGTCGGCCCATCTGGCGGCGCAGGCCCAGTTGTCACAATCTCTACTCTGCATCCCTTAGCAATTTTAGTGTATAATCATGTGCATGTCTATGTACATGTACATATAGTTAAGGCACATTTAGTATAACAGAGTCCAAGTTGGGGGCTACGAGTATTATTCATCTAAAAATTTAGCATGAAGCATATTAGACAGAGCTCTTTGCTTTTAAGAGTGCAACAACAGGAAACAGTTCAGATCAGAAACCTACTTAAATGCACCAATTAACTGTTTACATGTTGATGTAAATTCCTGTTGTATGATTTTTTGCTACAAGTATACGATAATGATGTTTAGTTCAGGTACAAGACTGGCTAGGTGAGATTTCATAAGACCCATGGGGCTATGGGCTGGGGGTATTTTAAGATCATACATTACTCAATAGTCATCAAGTTTGTATCATTTGGGTCAGGTATCTATCATGTCCAGGTCAATAGTTACCATAAACTATTTCATGTATATTCACTCATTTGATAATGTACAATTTTGTGTATCATCTCAAACCCACCAAGGGTCCTGGTGTTAGGGGACATTAGCACTGGAAACACAAAGGATGAAAATTAGGGCTTGGTATCCTTTTTTGAAAGAAGAAAGGAACCTGGTGGATTAGGAATTTGCTAGGTATATATTGGGTAACCTATTTAGCCAGGTAGAGTTCACCAAACTTGTACACAAACCCTATTATATGATTGGACCAGGTCGGGTCCAGGTTATGCATATAATGACTAAAGCCAAACCTGAGCCTGAATCATTCGTGTGTCTATCTTTGGACCCATCCCTGACCCATAAGATTATGGCTCCAGGTGGCCCATGGGTCTCAACGACAGCCCTACTGATTCATAAATGATAAGGGAACATTTGCAAACATCATTTTTTTGGCCTTTTCAATGTGAAAATTTATTTGAAATATGCTTTGCAAAATAAGGGAATGTATTTGCAAACACTGAGGAATGGGTTTCAACTCTAATATTTCAAATTACTATAATTCTGAATAGCAGGATTGAATACTTCACTTTGTTTTACTTTCTGACACAATACATGACAATTCTTGGCACTCCATTAGAGGAGCATTGCAATGTCAGCTCTTAGCACACGTTTTTGGAAATTGTGGCCATAAGATGCTTTATGCAAGTTAAGGTACTCCCAAGTCTTAACTATTTCATGTATTGAAAACTATTGGCCTAAAGTTTCAAACACCAGTGAAATGTCAAACATTGTACTTTGACTCAGTCTTGTGTTATCGAGGAAGGATTAAGTACAAAATGCCTAATCAAAATTCATTAAGAAAATGAACAACCTCAAGGAGTATATTATTGACTCAATCTTCAAACCTCGAGATGCAACTTAGAATCTGGGAACCAAAATATTTTCTGAACTGATAGGATCCACTGCCCCAGGATTAGAACAATGTACCCTAACAGTCTAAGAATGCTTTTCCAAGCCAATTTCACAAACAATTTATTAATCATAAACAATTTTACTACTTGAAGTCTGTATTTGGTTCACGAATAATTTTAACCAGAAATGTTCGAACAACTTTTTTTTGAGAGATACTTATCCCTTGTAAATCCGCTAAATTATTCGGTCCCTAATCCCTAACCCTACAGATTTTCAACAAACTTGACCATAGCAAATCAACTGATCCTCCAGCACTTTCTCCTCAACAGATGTAACTCCTACTTAGACCCTCTTCATTGCCCTAACAAACTGAACCACGCCCTATGGGTGGTTATATTTGTTTTACAAGATTTTCCTGTAAGTTATGAAGGTATGTGTCACATACTAACCGAGAAGCTCCTCTCATTCATCTATCTACCTTTAACTATATTACATATGTTTCCACCCATCTCTCTACAACTCCGCTCTTTAGGTTCAAAAATGGAACTAATCTCTCTTCGTTTCTCTTATCAATCAAACTTGAATAAAGTCCCTTTTTCGTTTCCAATTTCCTTGAAATTACTTCAAACAAACTCTAATTTAGCATCAACCTTGTCCTCTTCTTGTCAATCAACACTATATCATTTGCAAGTAGCATACACCATCGCACATCCTCTTAAATATTAGCAGTTAGTTCAAGTATGACTAGTAATAAGGAGGATGTCCTTGGAATTGAACCTTAGTGGAAGCACACCATGATTAGAAATACACTAGTGAAGCTACAACTACTAAGGCTTGTCTTTGCACCAACATACATAGACCCACCAAATTATCATTCATGACTTCATGTTCTATCATAAGCGTTTTTTCCATATCAGCAAGATTATGTGTAGAGTCTTTTTTTGGTCTAGGCTAGACTACTTCCTTTTTTCTCTATATTGTACTATAAATTGCCAAAGTAAAAAAGTAGCTTCCATTATTGACCATCCTAGTGTAAAGTCAAATAGGTCAAATAATATTGGTGTTTTCATTTAAACTTTGTTCAATCACCCTTTTCTCACAACTTCAGATAGTGGTTCACAGGTTAGTCAATGCTATGTAGTAATTTGGCAGCCTTCTAAGCACCCCAACAAATTTTCCAGTTTCATATCATTTGGTTGCTTGTAAATTGTCAATTTAGTTACATTGTTAATATGTAAGTGGGTAAAGCCATCTTGGAGTACACAAAAGGGCCTATGAGCGCATGATTTTTCACTAATCTATCTTCTGACTTTCAATTGATTTTTCACTAGTGTGCTTATGCATTTCTAATGACTTACATGCTTGTGAATCAATGTGCTTACATATTGTGACTAACACCATTCCCATCAAATAAGGACCCAAGGTAAGAGATCAACTAAAGAGATAATTCACTACATCCACTTAGCATATCATTCGACGAGGGTGCTATGCCAACACTTTCGAATATTTTACATCTCATAGAAATCCATTGAGCTAAGGAAGTCTCCATAGAAGGTGAACATGAAAGATAGCAAGGAGAGATGAGCAAGAGAATCCAAATACGATTGACTAGCAGCTAGGGGAATTACAGAGGCTCATAGGTGGGCTCATTATCTAGAAGTTTGCAGGGAATTGAAAAGGTTGTGCAGGATCTTGAAGGTATTCACAAGGAGTAATGGTTAATGTGAATGTGGAGGTGGAGAAATGGAGAAGACATTTCCACAGGACTAGCAAGTGGTTGCTTGAATTAATAAGAGTTCATGAAGTGGATTAGACACACAAGAGCATGACTAATATTCTGACTTGTTGTGCATGACTGGTAGCGGGCACATTATATGGTTAAATGGAAAGTTAAGATGACTTGAGTTAATTTCAATAACTAGCAGTGACAATAATATATTAGCATATTTGCATATGGTAAGATGTATATGAGTATGGAGACCAATGACTAAATCACCCTATGCAATGCCAGTGTTGGTAAGATATAGGCACAGCATATAATGTATCATATCATGTCATCCCATGCCATGTCCTGTGTCGGGGCACATGGCAAAGTAAATGGGTTCATACTGGTGCATGCTGGATCAGAATGCACCAAAGAGACCAGCACAGAGTAGGTACATTTGTACATTCCAGTACCTGTCCAGCAGGACATGTACTGTCCGGTATGGACCTGTAAAGCACAGTACCTTAATCAATGTGAGATCTTGATTTTGATATGTATAAAGCTATAGCAACAAGAAACATGATGATGTCTCAAGTGGTCTGAACACATGCACCCAAGCCTCACAGGCTTGAAGAATCTAAGCATGTCCCCAACACTCTCAAACTTATCTAGGCTAATGAACTAATGACAAGCAGTAGGTTAATTGTCTTTTTAAACTCCACGGGCTGGGTGTTTACAGGTTTGCTTAGTATTGTGTGCTTGTCGTAAGATGTTTCATATCTTGTCTTCTCTTGAGATATGCCTTAGTATTTTAAAGCACTTTTTTGATCATTTACAATTTCCAATATAAATTTTGTGTTCTTTGTCTTTGTTTAGGATCACTTCATGTATTACAGGGTTATTTTACGTTAGTTCATGGGTTAGTTTTTTTTTAAAAGAGTGTATTATGTATATTTCCATTGTGTTAAATGATAATATGTTTAGCTTGACTTAAGATGCTAGATTTATTTGAAAGATCTTAAGATAATTGTTTAACAGAAGCATTTACAAGTCCTTCCCCACAATTTATGCCAATATTTACTAAACAAAGCATTAAGATTTCGTGAGATTTTAAAGAACCTGGCATATAGAGAGCATAAATAGAGCTAGTGCCACAGAGCAAGTCAAAACATTAACAACCCTTCTAGATCTATATTCATCTGATTTATTAGTATGTCTTCCCAATTTTCTAAAATGTTAGTCCAATCCCACTCATCTTGTCACAAGTATTGCTTCTTAATGTCTCTTCTTTTTACAACCTAGCATTTTCACACCCTACGTTCCAAAGCCACTTACATTTTAACTCCATATCGATGACCCCCAAGTGTCTCAATCAAGGTGTGCCATACCGATCAATACTAGTGCATGCCGACCGTATCATTACCAGCATACCGACATTCAATACGCGAAACCAGGTATCATACCAAGATTACAGACCCAATAATAGAATAGCACTAGTAGGGGGCTGGTTTTGAGACGGCAAACCTTGGTCTCAGCTTGGGACCATTTTGAATAATAGAATGCAAACTTGATTCCATGTTAACTAGGAAATATACTATAAATGTTCTTGAGCTTTTCTACAAAAAAAGAAGGGGCTTTGAAGATGGACCGGTGATACATAATCAAGGGTTAGATGAGTTATTACTTTTAGAATATAATTTTTATTATTTTTCAATTATTGAATTATTAAAAAAAATCATTTTGGTTGCCTCATTAAGGCACACCTTTTAGATGTGTTAAGTCCATTAAAGAGCTCATTTCAGCTAAGCAATCATGTCCTAAATCTGATTAACATGATTACGGATGAAAATGCTATTACTTTTCTTCCATGAAAAGTTTAGTTGAGGATTAATTTGCTTAATTTGATGGTCTAGGTGACTCGTATTTCTTAGGCTTCAAGTCCTGTGGCATATACATGTAAGGGTAAGGCCATCTCCTATATATCAATGTGAACGCATTATTGCACTTAGTGGACATTTTATATAGACTGACTGAATTTTCAGGTGAAGCCCACTACTGAAAAGCTGAACTCTAAGGTGGCTATTGAAACTGCAGTTAGAGGATACTTTATTTAGATTGACGATATGTGAATTCCTCTTCTATTTAAAATTATTCTCTTGTTTATTGCATAAGGAAAGAGAACAAAGTGACTGTGAACATATCATTAAAGATACTTTACAAGTGCAATAAGAGTGGGAATAAGCCTGGTTCTTCCTTCATCCTCTCCAAATATGCTTTCTGGGGCCTGGTTTTGGGGAGTGGTGAGCAGAAGTGGGAGGTGATAGACAAGGAAAGGTAGAGGTAACAATCAACCCACTCTCTCTCTAGGCATGTACATGTGCCCTGCAAGTGTGATTGCAGCTTTGGGTGGCAATGCTAGGTTGGGCTGCTGCATCGCTCCTCTGTTCTTTCTACTGCCTCCTCTTTATTCTCTATTTCCTTAGCACATCTATCACGAAGCCGCCCATCATTCCACATTTTTGAATGTGTCCCTCTGTTCCTGAAAGACCAAATTGCATCCATCTCCCACACAACTATTCCTAGTAACCAAGTTTTAACAAGCTGGCCATGCCTTGGTAACTATAGTCCCATATCATCCAATAATGTGGTATGTATCATTATGTACTGGATGCCTCAACCACCCTGTATTGGCAAACCATGAGCAGATATGGAGGCATACGGCAGTACATATCATGCCAATGTGTGGCCCATATACTCCCATGTTGCAATACTTCAAACCTTACTAGTAACTATGAGCCAAAGTACATAACAATATATGCAAAAACAGCATGTTGCAATAATTTTATTTTACTAATGTGTCTCCTTTAAAACAATCATTGTGCCAAAATAGATTGATGTGATATGCAAGGAAATTTAAGATAAAACCACAAGTCTCTAATGCTTAAACAGTCAGATGCAAAGATAATTCTTATCCATATACATGTTATAGGTACGAATTAACACAGCATTAATATAAAACTTTTAAGCCATCTCCTATCACAATGGGAAATCTTATAGACCAACATTTTAAATACCATACTATACCGGATGGCATGGGGAGTCGTACAACCCCCACCACAACACATGGTACTGTATGTCATGCTAACTCCAATAGAGTACCATGTATCAATACAGAGCCATACCATAATATCTTGAGACATACTCACTATACCATAATGTATCAATATGTGGTCTAGTATTGAGACTTAAAACATCACTACAGATCATAACTTTAAGTTAAGAAGGACTCAAGTCCTGAAAAGAATACGAAAGGGAAAAACAAACTTGTTGCAACTTGATTTTAATAATTTAGAACATATGTCTAATACATATTTAGAAATTAAATTAAATCTAAACATTTTATCATATTCAAAAATAGTAAAATCTAGACTTTGGGGTAAATATCATTTAAAGTTAAACCTGGTCATGTTCTCTAAGTTTGACAAAAAAATTATTCGTATAGTTACATAATTTTTAAAATTCTTGCATTGGCAATGGAATTTGTACAGGATCCAGAAGTATGAACCACAAAATGTCTTCTCAAATTAAATTATTGGGAAAACGACCTCTGATAGCCATCTCACTGTATCAATTCAAGTAAAAGATCCTTATGTTTAATAGATACAAAAGAACCCATACTACCATTTTCTAGCATACGCCAAACCTCTTTCTCGTCTCGGAAACCATTGTTCAGACTCGCTACATCAAAATTTCTTTTAACATACTAAACCCTGCAGATTATAAACAGGATCGAACTAACAAATCACTACAAAACATATCAATGCAGAACATGTCAATGACCCTAAATTCTTGAAACTAATATCTAAAATTAGCTACGAAATCAATTTTCTCTCTCATGTAAACCTAATTCAGCTTCCACGTATCACCAACAATCCATAAAAGAGCAGCACAACCCAAAAAAATCTCAAGAAAAAAATACAAAACCAATTTTAAGAAACCTAATTTTTAGCACATTCAAGACCTGAACAATCAAGAGAAAAAAACAAAAGCCAAAACAGAAAAACTGAAAAATAACTCAAAATAAGAAATATTGATACTAACCAAGATGCCCTGATGGTCCTCCCTTCGCCATCCGCCCAGCCGGCCCTTCCGTCCGCCCATCAACCGAAGCCCCCCGCGACCTCTTTCCGGTCCCATGAAACACGGCATGCCCCAATTCTTCCTCCATCTCTTCCCCATCCTCCTCCTCTTCCTCCTCTTCCTCCTCCTCCTCATTCTCATCCTCGTCTTCGTCTTTCCCCTCGTCTTCCTCATCATCATCGTCGCCGCTCCCATTGAGGCGGTCGCCGTAGCTGCCGCTCCTATAGTCGGCCGGCCCCGGCCGGCCCCTGGGCGCCGGGAGGGCAGGGAGGGCGGGTTGGCGGGGGATCCGGGCGGTCTCAAAGATTGATCGGGAGGGGAGAAGAAAGTAGAACTGCTTGTCCCCCATCTGGAGGAGGTCCTGGGAATCGAGCTTGACCGGGGGCGTGCCGGGAACGTGGAGGACGCCCTCCACCACGCACCCGTTCTTTCCCATGACCTCGAGGGCGAAGCGGCGGCGCGGGAAGTCGTAGAAGATCCGCGCGTGGTGCCGGGAGATGTTCATCCCGCCGCCGAGGCTCGCGAGGTCGACGTCCACCTCCGATTTCTTGCTGTTCCTCCCCAAGATTATGGAGTAGCTCTGCATGTAGTACTCGAAATCCTCGCCTTGGAGCTTCGCGAACCCGACCTCCGCGTCGTCCAGCTCGGTGGCGCCGCTCCCTCTGCCGCCGCGGCCTGCGGCGCTCCGGGCGGCCCTTCGACCCTTCGGCATGTCCTTCTTTTATGATTTTATCTCCCTCGAGAGGAGAAGAGAACGCGCGCCCAAAGCAAAGAGAAACCGAGAAAAGGGAGAAAGAGAGCGGCGTGTATCGTCCATTTCTTGGGTTAGCTCAGGCTCCCAAGCGTTTTCTAAAGTTTTCTAAAGTTTCTAGAAGGGCGCTTGATAGGCTCGGGTTTGACTTGATTCATTGGTTATGATCCGGTTAGGGTTCAGTCTGGCTTGTAAACCTACCTGACTTTGACCATAGTCTAGGTTAGGGGCCAGCCATATCATTTTGGAGGGTGATTCCAGAAGAGTAATGAACTGGATAGCTAAGCTGGGCTCCTACGATGAAAAGGCGCACCCCTCTTGAGGAATATCTAGGAATATCTCGAGAGTCACTGCCTCCTTAGCATTATTTGAAACTATACACGTTGCAGAGAGATGAATTCTGCTGCTAATTGAATAGCTTCCTATACCACAGATTATTTAGATAACTTTGTATGGAGTTCGGATGCTTCTTCCCCCAAGCAACTCCATAAACTCTTGGACTCTGATGCGATGGACTGTACTTACATAAAGGTTACATGATTTATAGAGGTAAGCATTGGGTCGGGCCGCCCATGGCCCGGCACGAAGCGAGCCATGCCTGCACGGCCCGCTTGCTACAGTAATAGGCCGTGCTAAGCACGGCTCATAAAAAAGGGCCGGGCTGGGTTAAGGATTTCTGGCCCGCGGGCCAAGCCCGGCACGGCCCATAAGGGTCTGCACTGGCACGATTCATGGGCCAAGCATGGCACGGCTCACAGGCCAGCCCGGAACGGCCCCAAAATATCCCTCAAATTAGCCGTTTTATGGCTGTTGGGAGGGGCAAAATATGTAAAACGCCACAAATAGCCGTTATGGGCCAAAAAAAATAGCCGTTATGGGCCACCCATAACGGCTATTTTTTTTTGGACAAACGGGTCGTGCCAGGCACGACCCGTCTCGTGCCTGGCACGGCCCGTGCCGGACCCGGCATGGCCCGCCACCCCACGGGCCTAGGGTTGTGCCGGGCTTTGCCTTTAAGGTAAGCGGGTCGTGCCAGGCACGGCCCATTTAGTAACAGGCCGGGCCAGGCACAGCCCGTTTGGTCTGTGGCCCGGTGGGCCTGGGTCGGGCCGGGCCCGGCACGACCCGATGCCCATCTCTGATGATTTACCTACCACAAAGGGAAAAAAAACTATAGTTTGGGTTAAATGGTTTCAAATATCGGCCATGCAAGTTGATTCAAACTTTTGACCCAACTCAAATATGGACCGGATTTGAGATGTGCCAATTCCTAACTCAGCCCGACCGACGTGCATACATCTAACCATACAATCATAAATATCACCAAGCTCGGGTTGGATCCAGTTGCCAAACCTGACCTAATTCAAGCTGGTTGAAGCTTTGCCAACCTACGCCTACTAGGGTCATGATAAAACCTGCTAAATGCGGCGCAAATATTAGATTGGTCTCAAGTAAGACTGCTCAAGTTGCTACCGGTGTCAATTCTTTAAGGGCTTTAGTTCAAATTGTTGGCATTGTTCGAGAGCAATTTACACATGCATGGAACACCCTCAATGTCACAATATTCCAATTAGCTTGCAACTACAATCTCATATCATGGACTATATCCACATGCATCTATTCGCCTCCATGAATCATGATATCCCACTTGTTGCATGTGGGAGGAGAGACATGCACATGAGGCAGGTGAAAACCCATGAATGGGGAGCATGGTGTGCATTGCAACTACCTACAATCACAGATAATTGCAAACCAAGTCTTGTATCTGCTTTGCATCAGCTTGTTGCATTAAGCTACCATGAAATAATAAACTTGTTTGTTTAAAAAAAAATAATAATAATCAATTCACTTCAAGGTGATGATTACCTCAAAGTCCCCTCTTATACTCAAAATCTGATTCTTCAATTAGGAAAAAATGCACTAAAAGTTTGCATGGGACCTAAGAATAGAACTTTACAACCTCTTTTGAGAGAGAAGACTAGCATGACATTTCACTCATAAAGTCCCTAACTTTTTCATCCCCAACATAGGACCTTACCAACTGCCCACCACCCCACCAACTATTCCCCTCCTTGCAAACATTTAAATACTACAAGACTAGCACTACTTGGTTTCTAAACAACTTGCAGAAAAGGCCACCAATTCTTCAACAAAATTGTGGACGATTTCACAAAAAATGGAGACTGTATCAGCCTGTCTAATCCATCAAAGGAGCAGCAGGAGGAAGCCAATGCAAGTCGATAGCAGGAGGAAAAGCAGACGAGAAGCATAGGAGGTACCGTAGTTAGGCACCGTCGTGCCGAACCCTGGGGGACTCAGCCCACCAATACCACCACCGGTGCCACCAATAGGTGCATTTATCGGTGTGTTCGTCGGAGTATTGAAGTTGGGAGTGTTGGATGTTGAGCCCCCTGCAGTGCTGCAATCAAGACCATTGTTAGTGATATAACACGAGGACCTCCCATTCCTATGAGTAGGTGAGCAAACTTGCTACATTTTTCTTGGTCTCAAACATGGTGCTATTGTCAGGACATTCAGGGTAATTGCTAACATTCTTATTGCAAAACTAATAAAAATTAAACAGCATAGCAGGGAACATGAAAAACACCAGGAAACATACAGAAAGCTAGGTGGTATTCCAATCTAGCTCCAAACCTCCCAAGGGCCCCAGGGAAAGGAAATCCATGTTTATATAATCAGAAATATCACCACGGCTGCTAGGTTTCTATGGTATTAAATATGAAACTAATGTTTTTTTAGTGAGGGGACAAATACATTTCCTATACCATACGACTAACTACGTAGCAAACAAGAAACCTTCACTATTTACCTTTGTCTTGCCTAAACTAATCAATCTGAAATAGGAACAAGTGTCCCACGCGACTTTAATACATGCACTCAATAAACAAGCAGCAAGAAGCTCATTAAATAATACAAGAACCTTGAGCAAAGCTCAACCAGTTCCCCAACCCAAATCATATTGCTTATTTATATTTGGAATTAAAGAGTTTTTGCTGACAACCATTTAAGCAACTAATAACTAAGACATCTCTATTACTTATAATTGAGATTACCAATAGGTTCAATTTCCTTATGGGGTTATGGGAGAAAAGTTATTAAGTTATTAAACTAGAAATTGAAATTAGTATTTGTTTTATGTTTATGTACATGTTTAAAAACCAATCCCCCACATATGAAGTAACTTGTCATGAGGACTAAACTACAGCCCACAAAAATAACATGAAATCTTGACATAATTAAAATATGGAAGGAGATCATCCTACAGTGTAGTTTCTTTACATGAAGGGATGAAGGGAAAGAATCATCGAAAATTGAGAGATCGGTCCTAGTATCCATCCATATGATGGATCAAAGAAGACAACAAGGGACCATAAGGGAAATAGTGAGAGCAAACAGTACAAGGCTAAGGCGTTGACCTTAGGATTTCATGGAATTCATGATAAGGAGATAACTTTATTCATCAAAATTATGAAGTCATTCATAGGTATTGCTGCCCCTATAGTGAAAGCACAATAAGAATGCCCACTGGGCTCCATATGTACATGAAGGATACTTCTATCTCCAACATGTACTCCCCTCTTGGTTCAGTTCTTGCTCTCTTTAAGGGAGTGAAACATGATGACTCCCCTAGCCAAAAGAAAAGTTCACAAAAAAATAAAATACAAAATCTGAAGAATCCTTACTCAAATGGAAGATCATATCCATTGATGCTTCCTTCATGTGTCCAATGCTAGTAATATTCCACAAACACTTTGGAGCCCTCTGTACAAGCAATTCTGGGCTGACACTTCAAAACCCATTAATGGGATAGAAGAACCAGCCATGAGGCTGGTTGGACCTAAGCTGGTTTCTTCCCTTTGGGATAGATTCTGCTACTAAGCATAGAAATTATTTACATATAATTCTCTTATAATGAACTTATATAATTGTTATACCATGCATACAATGGCTATTTTCTAACAGAACCTAAATTTCATTATAGAACAGATTTCTCTCTTACCCAAAAAGCAAAAAGAAATAATGCCATGGAGTTGATGTTTTCATCTAGCTTTGTGTAATTCCATGTTGGAAAATTGGGCCATATTCGCAGAACATCCTAGAAAAAAGAGAGATTTTGAGAGAGAGAGAGAGACCTTTTAGATGAAGGGTACGTACATGATCCATAACCTGCAACACGTGAAATTAAAAAACAAATCAATCCTAAACTCATTAAAAATCCCATATCCCAAGTTAATTACATCAACAACGAGTAATAGATGAAAACAAGAGAACACCAACAATGTGAGCTTCACTGTTTGAGAAAGAACCACAATATGAAGCATTTATAGAACCCAAAGGCCCACAAAAACTATATAATATATGTTATTCTGATAACAAAAATAAAACTAAAATCCAAAGTCCTAAAAGTACCCCTCCTCCATTCCCCTGGTCCTTCCGTTCCCCAAAAATATTTATAATTTTAAAGCACTCTTCATACAAATAAAAGTACTTCTCCACAGTGTGCTGCCCTCACACGGAAAACGCCACTCGAGTACGCTACTTTCCAGCTGGAGACGCGACTCCAAACGCGTCCTGCCTCGAGATTCACGCCCATCTCCCCAACCAACGGTCCGAAAGAACATCGCTCTCTCTTTTTTTTTTTTTCTTAAAGAAACAGAAGAGAGGAGAATAAGAGGGGGAAAAGGAGGACAGACTGGGGTCGGTGACGCTGACGGTGGCCGTGCCGGCGAAGTCGCAGGAGCCCGGGGCGGCGTTGGAGCGCTGGTAGTAGGAGTTGAAGGCGTAGGAGGCGTGGGCGGGCAGGGTGTTGGGCAGGTAGCACAGCCCGCTCGCCTGGATGGGCAGGCAGTCCGCCCCGGCCCCGCACGCGAAGTCCAGCGCCGTCTGCAACGCCGTCGCGCTCGCCGAGCTACGCGCGATGCACCACGTCGCCCCTTCCACCGCTCTTCTTGCCACCAGCACCATCATAAGACCCACCACCACGAGTATCCCCACCGCCGCTCCTCCCATCCCACCCACACCCACCCCCACCCAGAGCAAGAAACTGCTACTAAGCTTTCAAACGAAAGAAGGGAACTAGATATCGGAGATAGTGAAGAGTAAAGACTAAAGACTGAGATGGAAAGACTAGAGAGAACAAGAAGGGAATAATGGAGAACAAAGAGGATTCTGTTCTTTTTGTTGTTTCTTTTTACCAATCTTTTCTTTGCTTTTATTTTGCTAGTTCCGATTATGATAGATTTACGTAAATACCCTTATCTTTTCTAGGTGTGTTATTTCTTTTGATTTTTTTATGACTTTCTGAAAATTAAAATTTATATTTATTTCAGTACCTATAAAAAACTATTTTTACACAAATGTTTTTAATATAACATTCTTCTAATATTTTTGATAAAAATTATATTTATTTTAATTAAAAGTAAAATAAAATTTTGAAATTATTTTTTTACCCTTCATTGTGATTTCTTTATAAATATCTTTTTTTACATATCCATCTACTAAATATATTTTAGTTATTTTAATTTAAAACTATTAATTTTTTTAATGACATGGCGTAGGTATATGTTAAAAATAAAAATAAAAAAATAATACAAGTGTTCTAGGAGATATATATATATATATATAAATTTTAAAAATATTTATACAAAATTTAATATTTAAAAAAATTATATATATATATTTCCAATTTTAACATTGGACGCTTGGAGATGTTTGGATTACTTTGAGAGCTGTGCAGCTTGAGATCCAACGGACTGATCATTCTTTCACGCGGAAGATGCAACTAGAACCCGTCGTGTGGTGGCGAGGTGGTGATTCGGGGTTTGGGTTGAGGGTATTTTGGGCAGACGGTGCTTGTAGATTGGGGAGACAATCTGATGGATGTACGGTTGACATCAGGGAGGTAGCCGTTGAAGGGGAAAAGCGAGTACGTGGCAGAACAAATGCTGTTGTCGGATGCTCTCGTGTGTATGTGCTGTTCTTTGGGTGACAACTGGCTGGGGACAAGTGCAGGCGACGTGGAATAATGGGTGCTTGTGAATGTATACTTTAACAAATATTAATAAGTTAGTAATAGGATAATATTGTATCCTAATAATTAAACTAAATCAAAAAAAAGAGAATTGGATAAATATTTATCCTTTTATTTTTATTTTTTATTAATTTGTCAATGGTTAGCCCAGACAAACATGCATATAAAACTATTGAAAGTGAGCAAAAATTGCAGGTCAACTATAATTATTTGATGCTTCAAAAATTACTACACTTACAAGCTGATGTGATGTGATGTGATGCTTAATAAAAAAGTTACATGCAAACGTCCACAGATGATTAGGTATATTTATTTTAAATCACCAATTAACATATATACTACTACAACATGTTATGTTAATTAAAATAAGCTTGCATACACATTGTTCAATATATTGGCTAATCAATACTTAAGATTCGAAATCATTTTTGTTGGATTATAATCATAAATTATTCTACTACAAAAAAATTTGGGCATAGGAAATACATCATACACAAAATTATATTTGCTACAAATATCACATTCAGTGCAAAAGAATTTAGCTTATTAACTATCATTTTGTTATTCTTAATTTAATTATTGCAAATCTTTGAATGTGTTATGGAGTTCTCAAATCTCAAACATACTCTAAGCGTTAATGATTTATTATTAATTTAATCAAAGAATTTATACGTTAAATACCGGCTTATGTCCTTTCTCTATCACTTCATCCTTGTCCTTTTCGTCTGCATGGTCCTGCTCTTCTAGGGTCTCTCCTTCACACTTTGCTTTCAAGTATGCCTGCTATGATCAGGATTTTGCTGTCTACCCTCCTCTTCATCATCCTCATCATCAACTCTAACAGTGATAGTGACAATGACAACGATCCCAATTAGCAATTGCAATGCAGCTCCCTCCCTTAAAACTCTTCCAATCTCCCTTATCGTCGAAGGAGGTTGTGCACCCCTTCCTCAAGACTCTCCACGTACTATCGATGCTCTTGTTAGGGTAATTGGAAGATATTATTTTGGTTGTTTGGCCTTATATAAGTACTTATAATATTTCTAGAGCATAGCCAATGCAGCACTAAATATATGCCTATATAAGTCTTCACATACTCCTCTCATTTAAGCCTTGATGTTTAAGGATCCAAATCTATTTAAATCCAATCACAAGTATCACAAATCCAATCACAAACACTATAATTAGCCTGTAGTCAATCCAAATAGGTTCCTACTACAATATTTCCTAGTTTATATGGATCATCAGTTAGGTCCGCTCTAATACCATTTATTGCAATTTAAAACCTCGATCAAAAAAACTAGTTGAACTGTGTTATTTGGTTCCCTGGCTCCATATAAGTATCCAAAATCAACCTAGTGCATAGCTAACATGGAATTAAACACATGCCCACACAGATCCTTCTAGCTTCATTTGAGACCTATCCATCATTGGTAATCTCAGATTCGGGCTTTCCAAAATTGCTACTCTTCTCTGACATTGAGGGACATAGGGACCAAGGAGAAATTAATCCTTCGTCATGTTAATTTGTGATATGATTGGTGTCGGCTGCAGGATTTTGCACTATCTTTGCTTCCTCTCTCCCTTTAGATTTCTATAATGTGGAGAAGCCCTAGTTATTTAGAGAAAAATCACGTGAGAAAAATCACGTGATCTCACGTGATCAGCTCTTTTCTTGGTGCGAGAACTTCATCCCAAATAACTGATACCAAGAGCATTTTAGTCCTGTAATAAATTTATGTTTTTATATATTGTCATGTCCCACCATTTTGTTAACAAAAATGAATTACAAGATCAATTGGGTCAGTTTGCTAACTCAAAGGATCTAATTAAAAATTCTTAAAGAAGCGGATGAAAATAGAAATCCTTACATGCGATGAAAATGTAGTTTTTCTAAATTTTATTTCCACTGCCAATATCAATTGCCATTGGATATTTTTTTTTTGTTGAACTCCATTTGATATTTTTTAATGAGAGAAAGAAGATTAAGGGAGAGAAGTTTCGAGGGAGTCTATTCATTTTCTAAAAGAGGGAATTCTTGAAAGTATATATGATAATTGGGCTCATGGCCCAAGCCCAACAAAAACTAGGGCTTGCTTGTTAAGGCAATTCCCAGTTCTTATCTCATTTACAAGAATGGTGTAACGAATCCCTTGTTTTGCAATTCCCAACTCCGTTGCCTCTTTTCCACTCTTTTACGTTCTCGTTGTCTCTCCACTGGCCCTTCTACCTCCATGCCTCCCTTCCACCGCTCCTTTTCTTCCTCTCCTCTCTTCTTTTCTTCTTCCTCCTCCTTTTCTTCTCTGTCTTTGTTTCATCATCATCATCTTCTTTTCTTTCTCTCTTTCTTCCTTTCTTCTGGTCCGTTGGAAAAACTGGTTCGGTCCACCCATGATAGTTCAACCAAACCGGTTAACCAAAATACATGATCTTCATGTCCAAAAGAGATGTCTTTCCATAGACATCTCTCCAACCCTGAAACTGTCTATTGACAGTTATGCATTGAAGTTATATATATGAGTGTAAAGCTTCATTTTAAAATGCGTGGTTAAGAGATTTTCTGCAAGTGTCTTAGGCATTTAGATTGTGGAAAATAGTAGATTTTCATTGGTAAAATCTACTCCTCGACCAGTGATTCAAACCAAAGGAAAAAACTGTAAGTGATCCGCAATTCTTGCTTATGTTAATGTGTTTATCTTTCATTAGTATCAGAGCATGTTTGTTCGATTTCTGAGATGTTTTGGAGTGGATATTACATATTTTAACATCTTAAATCCATTGCTCTTGCACCCACCATCTTGCATGGCCATTAATGGCGTTTTTGTTTACATATAGAGTTAGGCCGTGATTTTTTTGAATGAAGATACTATATGATATGTAGATGATATCCGAAAAGTTTGGTGATGTTTGGTGCACTGGTTTGAGAAAAATAAGTTTATAAATATCAAAAATCCGAAAATTTGAACCTTGATAACTTTCTCCACAATTTGTTTTGGGAAACGAAATTTATATCAATGGAAAGCCCTTGAAACAAGCTTTCTATCCATATATAATGCATTCAATTTCGTTCACTATGGAGGGAGAAACAAGGCCCGAAAAGTTTTTGGCTTGTTTCTGCAATTTTGTGAAGAAGACCTCCCCTTTACACAGTGGCGCGGCCGCTAAGTGGCTCACGGATGGCGTCCCCCATGCAGCCACCTCATAAAAAAGGGAAGCCCAACTGCCCTAAATCCCCCTTTCTCCTCTCCTCATCTTCTTCTTACTGTCTTTCATCCGAACATCTCGAAGAAGAGAAAGGAGAAGAGATGGGTTACGTTGGGAAGAATATAATATTTAAAACAAAGAAGGCTGGCTCTCTGACTTCCCAATCACTTGCATGTGGGGCCTATTGGAGGAGGTTGGTTCTCCCGGTTCCAAGTTAGGCAGTGGGAGCAAAGGGATGGGTTGTCATGGGTCTTGGTATAACCAACGGACATAATGGCAGTGTTCCCACTCATCTCCTCTATTCTCAAAGAGGGCGATATGGGTGAAGAGTTTAGTCCCACATTGCCCACCAAGAGTTACATTCACTTGTTTAAATAATATGAGCTACTTCTAGAGCCATAGAGTCTGTGATATTTTTTTCTGGAGATGAAATTTCTAGACGTGGTTTGGAGAAGTATTTTGAGACGTAGTTTGTACCGTTGGATTCAAAAAATAAATAAATAAATAAGTAAATTATGAAGTTTTTCCTATCATACCGTGATTGTATATGTGACATTTGGAAATTTTGAGATTGAATATTCCCGCATCCTTTAATTGTGTGTTATTATATTTCAGTGTTATGCCTAAGCATTTTTTCTACATTTGTTGTGTTATTACATTTTTTCTACATTTCAGTGTTATGCCTAAACATTTTTTCTATATTTTTTCTACATGAGTACCACTCTTAGCGAGGGTTCCGAGGGCAGCAAGGACCCCGAAACAAAGGACGAGGCTTAGGGATTTGTTGCACACATTGCGAGTTATAAGGATGGATCCTAATGATGACATGATTTTACATGTACAAACTATTCATTATATAATAGAAGAAATCATTCATCTAGGACATGTGTTATGTCAACATCAATGGTACCAAGTGTTGTATGATTCTCTATTTGGATCATGGCAACAAGTTCTAAGAGATCTTTGGAATTGCTTAGCAGTGAGAGATTATGCTCGATTGGTGAGAGCATTTATAAAAAGGTACTTAATGCATGAGATTAGTGGGATTTTAATAGTAGCTGGAGGTCCTACCATTAGTAGAATAATGGTTCCTTGGATCGAAGAAATAGTATCAACTATGATTCAAAAAAGAAATTGAGGATACTATTCCAAGGAGGGTTCGGGTTCTTAGATAGCAAAATCTCTAGTTGAAAACTAGTCGAAGCTAGAATGACTTATATTCTTTACTTGTGTATTAATTATTTAAAAAGTTTTTTTTATGATAATAAATGTCTTCATGTTTATATAACTTTAATGTTTTAGTATACAGGTTTTAAGTGGGAGTTCTAAGACTTACTATATAATTTGTCTTAAGACCTAGAACTTTGTCTGCTAAGAATCAAAATTAATGTTTATAATGAACTTTCAATTCCATGCAATTATGTGAATTAGCATTAATTTTTATTTGTGTTTAGTGGCAAAAAAAAAAAATATGTGTTGTGCTTGGCATTAATTGTGTGCATGTTTGTCTTTATGTAGAAATTTAGTTTTCTGCAGTGGCTTCAGCATCTAAGAATATAGTAGCTGAACTTAATAAGGGTGAGAAATTGAATGGTGAAAATTATGAAATATGGCAAATGAAAATCCAATATGTATTGGAGGAACAAGAGGCGCTGGAAGCTTTAAACCATACCATAAATGAGCCTGAGGATGGAATAACGGTTCAACACATAAAGGATAAGGAAGTTTATATTGCCTGAAAAAAGAAGAACTCAATTGCTCGGATTACATTGCTGAGTAGCATGGAAAATGATATCATGCAAAAGTTTAGGCCTTTTGAGAGGGCAAAAAAATATGGGAAGCATTAAAAAAAAAAAATTGGTGAAACTTCTGTCACCAAACTTAGGCAGCTAACCATCAAGTTCGACACATATAAGAAACGCACTAATAATAATATGAAGCAGCATTTAAAGGAAATGTCGAACATGATAAGTGAATTGCGAGATGCTGGACATGTGCTAACTGATTAACAACAAGTTCAAACTGTAATTCGATCTTTGCCTCATAGTTGGGAGCACATGAAAGTTCACTTAACCCATAATGAAAGCATTAGAACTTTCACTAATGCTAGTCATCATCTGGAATTAGAGGAAGACCGTCTTGAGGCAAATAAAACCGCTAATGAAGTATATACGGCTAATACTAGTTCGCAAGGAGCTTCGAGCTTCAAGCGAAAATATTTTAGTGGTCATTTTAAGAAAGGCAATGGTAATGTCAAGACCTCTAAGAAGCTCAAGCATAGCCAGCTGGGTAAAGAAAAGCATCCTTTTAAGAGGAATAAAATAAAATTGAGATGCTACAACTGTGGCAAGAAGGGTCACTTTCCTCGTGAATGTTCCGAGGCAAAGAAGATAAAAACCCTTAGCACAAATATAAGTATATCTTATGTTTCAAGTTATGTGTTCTTAGCTGAATCTCATCTTTTGTGGACTGTAGACTCAGGGACCACAGACCATGTAGCAAGAGATTGAGACGCTTTCGTGGAATATCGTCGAATTCCACAAGGAGCAAGATGGATGTATATGGAAAATAATTCAAGAGT
Organism: Phoenix dactylifera; assembly: GCF_009389715.1. Lineage (NCBI taxonomy): Eukaryota > Viridiplantae > Streptophyta > Magnoliopsida > Arecales > Arecaceae > Phoenix > Phoenix dactylifera. The sequence continues at coordinate 14,290,065 of NC_052401.1, read as the reverse complement.
TGAAGTAAAGGGTATTGACACCTGCAAATTGAATATGCGAGTGGTCAACCCTTAATCCTACATGATGTATTATATGCTACAGATATTCAGTGAAACTTAATTTCAGTTGTTATGTTACTTAAGTTTGGCTATATCTTAAATTTTCATGGTAATGATGTGGACATATTACTAGGAACAACTTATTATGGATCTGGTTATATACTAAATGGTTTTATTGTACTTGATATCGATTATAGTATGTGTAATGTAATAAGCATTGTTTTTTCCTTTGTTACATCTACTAGTAATCCAAACATGGATGAAAATATTTGCCATGCTAGGTTAGGTCACATTGGGCAACAACGAATGAATAGATTAGCCAAAGAGGGATATTAGGCCTTGTTAAAAAGTTTAATCTAGCTATATGTGAATATTGCTTAGCAGAAAAAACAACGAGAAAACCATTTGGTAAAGGAACTAGAGCCAATTTTCCATTGCAATTAATTCATTCTGACATTTGTGGGCCGATGAATATAAGGGCAAGACATAGGGCTTCTTATTTCATCACATTTATTGACGATTATACACATTTCAGTTTTGTCTATTTGATATCTCACAAATCTGATGCATTAGATTGCTTCATAAGATATTTAAACTTTGTTGAGAATCAATTAGACCGAAAAATCAAAGTGTTAAGAACTGACCGTGGACGTAAGTATTTGTCTGATCAGTTCAAACAAATTTGTGATGAAAAGGGAATAGATAGACAGTTAACTATTCCTAGTACTCCACAACAAAATAGGTTGCAGAAAGAAGAAATAGAATCCTATTGAAAATGGTTAGGTCTATGATGGCACAAGTTAATTTGCCGATCACCTATTGGGGTGATGCATTATTAGTAGCTGCATATGTAATTAACCTAGTGCCCTCAAAATCAGTAACTTCCACCCCTTATGAATTATGGACTGGTCGCAAACCTGACCTAAGTAATTTGAGACTTTGGGGATGCGCTGCATATATTCATGATTCTTCTCATAAATATGGAAAATTGGGTCCAAGGGGTAAAAAGAGTATTTTTATTCGATACTCTGAAACCTCCAAAGGATATGTGTTTATTGGTGACACTGATAATGGAAGTATTACTGAGTTTGAATCTCATAATGCCACATTTTTGGAGAATCATTTTCAAAATTAGGGTGAAATAAAGAAAGGTTTATCTTTATTTGAGATACAGGACCATGATAATTTGTTTAATCAAACTCAATTGGTGAAAAATCTTGAAAATCCATCAACAATATCTGGTTCAAGTGGGAGAGATTCAAGAAATGATGAATTTATTTCACAACAATCTCAATTACGAAAAAGTAACCGTGGATTAGTTCCCCATCGACGATTTGAGAATGAAGGAGAAGCATTTCTTGTTACACCTCAAGAGGAAGGTGAACCAAGAAATATTGATGAAGCTCTTAAATGTCCTGCAAAAGAGCAATGGATGAAAGCAATGGAAGAAGAAATGGAGTCAATGAGATCAAACCAAGTTTGGAAATTGGTTGATCTTCCAAAAAGTTGGAAAGCAATTAGAAACAAATGGGTTCTCAAAATAAAGCACAAGGCGGATGGCATAATAGAAAGATATAAGGCACGCCTTGTAGCAAAAGGCTATACACAACAAGAGGGGATTGACTATGAAGAGATATTTTCTCCTGTTGTGAGATTCACCTCAATTCACATCATTTTAGCCATAGTAGCTAGTTTGGATCTTGAATTACATCAAATGGATGTAAAAACAGCTTATCTCAATGAAAAATTAGAAGAAAAAATTTATATGGAACAACCTATCAGTTTCATTAAAGAAGGCAAAGAGCACAAAGTGTGTAGACTTTTGAAGTCGATTTATGGCCTTAAACAATCTTCTAGATAGTGGAATATAAAATTTTATCAGGTTGTCGTATCATGTGATTTTGCCATGATTGATGAAAACCACTGTGTCTATATTAAAAGATCCAAAGACAAATTTATGATTTTATCACTTTATGTGGATAATATATTAATAGCTGCTAATCATAAAGAATTCTTAGCATCAATTAAGAATTGGTTGTTCACGAATTTTGAAATAAAGGATATAGGAGAAGCTAACTATATTCTTGGGGTTAAAATTGAAAGAGATCGTTCAAAAAGGTTATTATCTCTTTCACAAGAGCCTTATAGAAAGAAAATTCTTGAACAGTTTCATATGCAAAATTGTAAACCCATTGATACTCCCATTGCAAAAGGTGAAGCGTTAAGCCAAAGAATGTGTCCGAAGACTCCACAAGAAGAAGAGCAAATGAAAAGAGTTCCCTATTCCAATGCAGTTGGAAGTCTTATATATGTAATGATGTGTACAAGACCAGATATCTGCTTTGCAGTTAGTAAAGCAGATATCAATCACTCCTGGCCATGACCATTGGAAAGCGGTCAAAAGGATATTGAGAGATATCTACAGGTACTGCGGATTATTTGTTATGTTATCAAGAAAATGATTTGCGTCTTGAAGGCTATACTGATGCTGATTGAGAAGGTGATTTGGATGAAAGAAAAACAACCTCTGGTTATGTTTTCTTAATAAGTAATGGGGCAATTTCATGGAGTAGTAAGAAACAAACTTGTATAGCTTTGTCCACGATGCAAGCTAAATTTGTAGCTTCTTCACCGGCAGTACAAGAAGCAGTTTGGTTAAAGAGATTTCTTAATCATTTGGGGGTTATGAAAAATGCTGCACATCCAGTATTGGTACTGAAAGTGAATCCTAGGTTCTTCGGTATTAAGCATGCTGATTTTTTTTTTTAAACTATGGTTGAACTTGATCAGGTTGCCTACGTACCCCTTCATAAGGGGGATCAAGCCATACATAGTTCTTTTTAAGTTTTAAAATGCAGCGGAAAAACCGAATCAAACAATTTAATACATGCATGCTTACAAGATCAAATCTAAAAATCAGCACCTTAAGAACACATAGGATTATGCCGGAATCGTTTAAACAATTATGCTAAAACTTTCATGCATGATTAACTATCAGATTTGAAAAGTAAACACTCTATTCTGATTAATCTCCGAATATCCATCGAATGGATTCTGGATATAACTCCATGAGGAGCCCCAAAGGAGGGTAAAACCTCGGAGAATCAGACCTAGATCCAGACTCCAAAATAAAATATTGATGTGGGATTAATACCTTTTATGATAGAAGAAACTTATGGATCTAATTCTTGACTTTGCAGCCACGCACTCGAATGGCCTCTATGAGAAGTACACGCAAAGCCCTAGGTAGATCGTCTTCCGCGGGAGTGCTAACTCGCGTAGGAATGTTGCAATGGCTGAAGCTATCTCCTTCTAAACACTCAACCTTTGATTGTTCTTCAAGGATATGGAGGATGGACGTGAGGAAGAAGGAGAAGAAAGGATGGAGGCCCTCAGAGAATTTTTTCAGAATTTTTTGAAACTTCTAAATATTGTATATTTTGAACCCAAGGCATGGGGGTCTTTTATAGCCAAAAAGACCACCCCACGCCTCACACCTAATTTAGCCAACTAATTTAACTGATAAAATCCCCAAAAAATTTTGGTGGTTTGGCAGCTAAGAGGAGATAAATAATCCAAATTTTGTGCATTTTGGATTCCTAAAAGATAGAAATTCATGCATCCAAAGTTCAGTCGCAGACCACCCTATTTCATGCACCATGCAATCCCTACAAATTAGGAAATTCATCTAAATCTTTCTAGGAAGATTTAAGGTGCTATTTTTATAGAAAATATAGCCCCACGCCTCCTCTCTTCTCATGCCAATTTTTGGTGAAAAATAAGGAGGATAGGCGTGGAAAATATTGGGGCTAAATCAAGGTGTCATTCTTCTCCAAGAAGATAAGGATGGGTTCCTAAAATTTAGAGATTCTTCTCCTTATCCAATTCTGATTATTTGGACTCATAATCCTCATCAAATAAGGTCTTCTAATTGATTTGGATCAAGCCCAATCCAATTGGATCAAGTTTCATCAATTGGGTCAAGCTCAATCTACTTGAGTGGAACCCAATCCAATTAGGTCAAACCCTGATGCAACCCAAATTGAATCCTATTCAATTTGGCTCAACCTAGGCCTAATTACTCAATCAAATTGAGTTCATTAGCAATCTAATTGCTAATTAATCCTTCAATAATTTAATAATTATTTTAATGCAACTTTTGCTTAGGATAATTTGTCAATCGAATTGACCAAATTACTCCTGAATGATTCTTGATCATCAATCAGCCATTTGATCAACCTATAAACTTTTATGTGTGTGACCTCATAGGTTCGAACCTAAGCCGGTAGTATAGGAACATCTTCCTATACTAATCGATGTGACCATCCAGCAATGGTACCCAACGTCCGGATAGGCCGAATATATGCGAAGCAAATATTCTGGAACCCTGGACTATGGTTACTGTATAATTCAATCCCTTTGACTCCTAATGCCAGGATGACTTAGAGCTCACTGTCAACCCTATAACTAGTACATCCATTATGTGATTAACTTTAGATATCTCGTGACTCCTCACTGGGATTATCCTGGCCTAGGTTTTGCTAAATTAATCACAAGACATTATCTCCTATTTCTAGGAGGGGTCAATTCCATCTTGACTCACAACTGACTACGCAAGTACTTGACTGCACCCAGTGACCTTCTGTTACTGAATTAGAAATTCAGGTAGTCCGGTACCAAAGTACAGTGAGTTGCTTGCTAGTCATAGGTTGCGGTCTCAGGTCAGAGGGCCAAACTTATACCCATATCTACTCGGAACATCTCTCGACAGTAGAGCATTCCGGAATTGGTCACGTTCGGTAAAATGTACTCCTACACTTCACCTGTGTGGCATTCCAGTATCTCCACACTCCTTGGTTAAGAGGACAACCAACGTATATGTCACACAATGACCTAATCTCGATAATGTTGTCGTCCTAGTAACAACATATCATTTGGTCGCGAACAAGTTTAAGGACTCAAAGATAAATCCTCCTTTATCATAACATAAGTCCTAAGGACTTCATCATATAAGAGTTCATTTGAAGATGAAATGATGAATAATGCCAAATAACACTTTATTAATTTGTTAATTCATTTATAAAATTCAATCATCAATATGCTGACGATTGACATTTAGGATACAATTTTCAACAGGTACATTGTGATAGCCAGGCATCGATAGCTTATACAAAAGATCCCAAATATCACTCAAAGACCAAATATATTGATACAAAGTATAACTTTGTGAGGGACATGGTTATACAAAAGGAAGTGAACATACAGTACAAATCTACGAATCAAAGATCTGTTTACTAAACCTATTCCTAGAGATGTATTTATGAGACATGTGAAATCTTTAGGTCTTCATAGACTTTGATATACTTAATGGTTTGAATAATGAGATATTTTAATTTCTCATTTGGGATTCACATGTATGTATTTAAATTAATGCTAAGTTCTTTTTTTTTTTTAAGCACACACATATGCATATATATATGCGTTAATGCTTAGTGCATATGATTAGTTCATTTAAGAAAATGTATGTTGGACAGAAACTAGATTGGCCTTCTCACATGGGCAATCGCCTCTATAACTTGTGGTTGATAGAGATGAGACAATTTTAAGCATAATGTATTTATGAGATCAAGCTTAAAATTAGTGTTGCCTTGATAGTAAATCAAGATGAGGTCACTATATAATATTTTGTGACCGAAGGTGACTAAACCCACAACTCACCTTGTCTATTTTAAATGCTAGATGTAAGTTTTGTAGTAATAATGAGAAAGAAAGTAGAGTGGTGAACTCAAGTTGGACACTAAGTGTGTCTGAACTATCATCTGTATGGTATTTCATATAAGGAGAATCAACATACGCTCCATGAGAAAGAAGAAAAATACCATAACATGTGCTTCATACCACATGTGCATAATTCGACCAATAAGGGTAACAAGAGAATTGATCTCTTCTCTCTAGTTGTGTGAGTCCTGAGGCTATAATTACCTCTGTTAGTACCTTTATTACTTTTATGTTTCTTGAGATTTACTTCAGTATATGCTATCTTGGAATGTTACCTACAATCATGCTTGATTCGATTTATTGGGATATATCTGGAAAAACAACTAAACTACAATTAAGAGATTCAAGATAGAAAGGAAGATCATTTTGTGTCTCATTTTTTCGTTGTATTCACTGGTCGACCAATCATCTTGACTACGTGTTAAAGCATGATTGTGAATACAAAACAGAAAATAAGTAATGTGATAAGTTAAAGTGAGATCATGAGGTACTTGAAATGTGACTTAAATATTCTAGGGTACTGCATACTTACTCTACTAAACTACTATATATTCCTAATAGATGTATGGTAGTGTGAGCTCGTTATCATTATTTTTTTGGTATGCTGGTCGCACGATCTATTTGCTTGTATGAAAATCGCAGAGAAAAGACTTGATCGTAATGGTTAAAACTCACACTGTTGAACACATCATGTGTAAGTGGGAGATGTTGAAAAAACTAGTTCGGTCCGCCCATGATGATTCCACCAAACTAGTTAACTAAAAGATATGATCTTATATCCAAAAAAGATGTCTTTCCATAGACATCTCTCCAACCCTGAAACTGTCTATTGATAGTTATGCATTGAAGCTATATATATGAGCGTAAGGCTTCATTTTAAAATGCACGGTTAAGAGATTCTCTATAAGTGTCTTGGGCATTTAGGTTGTGGAAAATAGTAGATTTTCATTGGTAAAATCCACTCCTTGACCAGTGAATCGAACCAAAGGGAAAAAATGTAAGTGATCTGAAATTCTTGCTTATGTTAATGTGTTTATCTTTCATGGTCTCTCTCTCTCCTTTCTCATGTTGATCTCTAGATGTGTATGTTGGTAGAAGAAGGGCAACCATGCTCTCTTTCCATGGCTTATTCCCTCTTTCTCCATCTCTTTTTAATTCTCTCTTGGTTTTCCTCTGTATGTGTCTGTGAGATTGCTGGTAAGAGCTTGCACGGTGTCACCTCCTATCACATTGTAGACTGGTTTGTAGTTTAGATATTAGAATAATAGCTATTTCCTTGTTACAACGGTCATTAGTTTATAAATTAAAAATTTTAAAATTTTGAAAAAAATTTACAAGTTATTTTAAAATATTAGCCTAGCACTATTGTGATTTCTGTGGATGATTAGGTTCTGAAGAATCTTTATGAACTAATTGGACCATCTTGTTGTGACATCTGCAAGATAAGTAACATTTATACTATATAATATTATCTAAGTTTAATTAAATAAATTGTTATTGTGATTCCAAATGAATTGGATGCCGAATTCGTAATTATATACGACATCTGTTTGAATCATCATAATAGTATCAAGTATATAAAATTATATCTATTGTATATTCAGTTGTTAAATTCGAAGTGATAGCAAAAAAAATAAATAAATGATTTCACTTATATATATGTGCGTGCATGTGTGAGCGCGCATGCGTATACGCGCATGTCTGTTTGTGTATATCACTTGACTCTCAGCCCGATTATGAAATGTCCAGACTTGATTATGTGATGATCCTTGCCACGGAGGTGATCATGGCAATACCCTCCATTGGGGCATATATGGCGATCCTACCACAGAGGTAATCCTATTATATATGCTACAAGGGTAAAAGTATGGGTCCATGAGTAAAATTATGGTGATACTTGAGCCACAAGGATATAAATGTAGCCGTAGTCAGGGTTGTAGGGCAAAAATGATTTGAAACTACACACCCGATATAAGCGTATGTATAAGTATATGAATGCAAGCATAGTATGATTATGAGACTTGGATAATCTGTTCCACTCTGATCCCCAATATTGGTTTATTATGTGTACATCATGGAAAAGATAAAATATATCATTTCAGTATATGAATATTATTGAAAGTAATTGCCATGAAGTTACTTGTATAGATGTTCTCCAATTTATATACTTTAATTGAGTTGAATTATGTTATTTTATTTGATCCAATTCAATAAAGTGGATTGATTACTTACCGGGTTGCAAAGCCCATAATCTTCATCTATATTTTTCAAACCCATAAACCAAGTACTAGGCTTTTTGGGGAAAGTAAATAGAGGCAATAATGTCTTTTCTAGTTAGTATACTTGATTTTGATTAGTGGTGTATATTAAAGTGTGGCTTGAAGTTATGTATAAATATTTGATATTGAAAGTTAAGCGGTAAATTTTAGAAACATATCTCTATTTATGATTTAGGGTGGTGTGTATGATTTTATACAATATTTCAATTAAATAGTTTAGTGGTTCAAATAATCATTACTATCTGTGGTTGAATTATATTATTTTGAGTTATATTAATTCACTGACAGGTGAAATATCTAGCATGTTTATGAGGCTAATTCTTATAAGCATGCAGCGGTTGTCATGCCCTTGAATTATGATTCTAGAATTGAGGCATGACAACATAGGTAACTATAATTTCTTCATTTAACAAGTTTTTTCAGGAGTCTCCTATCTTAAAATAAAAAGAGAGTTAGCTCAGTAGTCCCAACCTTTTATATATATATAAGTAATGAGTAAATTAGTAGGCGGAGGAAAATAAAAAGCCCAACAAACCCATGACAAGGGCTGCAAATGATCCGGCCCGACCCGTGACGCGACCCGCATAAGACCCGTCCCGACCCGACCCAAATTTTAGGATCCGCGGGGCCAGGTCGGGTCCTAAATTTGGATCCATTCTATTTTGCAGATCGGATCGGGTCCACCTAATCTCGATCTGGACTCGGACCCGACCCGACCCGACCCATTTTAGGACAGCATCATTTGGGCCGACCTTTTGAGTTGGGCCTGGGTTATACATGAATCTGACCTGACCTGAATGATCTGTCGGATCAAAATTTGTAGGCATGGACCCGACCCAACCCGATCCGATTCGATCCGATCCGATTTTCAACCGGATCAGATCTGAGTCTAAAATTAGAATGCGAACAAAAAATCAGATTGGATCGGGGTTAGGATTCGACCCGACCCAATCTATTTGCAGCCCTGCCCATGACCTTTAATTAATCCCTCCACGGTAACTGGAAGGCAGATTTGTCCGGTGCAACTGGAACGCAAACTCGAAGACGCTTCTTTTTAAGGGCACCGGGAGCCCGGTCTCGCAGCATCCTCGCCCGTAACCGCGTCCATCGCAAGTCGAACAGCGTCAAAGTACTCGCGAACGCCGCCGAACCCCAGCGTCAGAGCCTCCATCATCCTCACCACCAAAGAGCCCACCGGCGCACGGTCGATGCACACATCGACCTTGCTGTCCGGGAGCCGACGGTCGGCGGCGAAGGAAGCGGGATGCTCGGCAAAAAGCTCTTTCATCTTAGCCTCCACGTCGACGTACGGGACAGGGTGCCGGAAGGAGACTTCCATGAGTTCCTGTAGGACGCACATGAAGGCCTCGTAGGTGACCGACCGGTGGGCGACGGCGAGATTCACTGCGGCGGCCGGGTGGTAGCCCTTGCCCCCCGGAGGCGGAGGGGTGGGACTCGCCGGATTCTCCACTCGTCGGTTGGAAAGAGGATCGGAAGCGAGGCGTGATCGGAGTGGGATTCAGGCCATAAGTGTTGGGGTTGCTTCCGGTAATATAGCTGGGAAAATGGCGAGGGAAGGCACCTTCGGCACTTCGGCCGTATAACGTTTTTTTTTAGTGGGATTTCCGTCCTCACTTTATCCTCCTCCGTTTCAAAAGCGGAATGTCTCGTATTTGATTGAACTTTTTAAATTTTTTTATTAAAATAAAAATTCTATATTTTTTTAGAGAAAAAATTATAGAAAATATAAAAAAATGTAATTTCTAATAATTAGAATATATTTTTTTGAAAAAAATACTCTTAAGATTTTAGATAAAATAGTGCAAAATCTTCTATTTTATCAAGAGTAATAACAATCATTTATATAAATTTCTCAAAAAATAGATACTCCACCAAATATAAGTCATTTTGGAATATATCACTTTTTTATGGTCACCTAAACATGCAAAAACCATTTTTGTGAGGCATCATATATCCAAGTATCAGCTTCCTAGAAAAATATTTTAGTGAAAGAAAATTCTTCCTTCAAACTAAACGAGTCCTTATATCCAAAAAAAAACTATCATAAAAAAATAATGAGCCTACTAATGATTTTCTGAGTTAAAATAAATTATTGCATCATTTGAATTTATTTCCTAAAATTATAAAAAATATTCCTACATTTTGGATTAGAGAAACATGATTTCTATATTTTTGTATCCATCTAGAGAAAGTACCGGATAATTCTAAGCGCACTAGTTCTATATGCATTAGTTATATTGTGGTTAGGGCTGTGAATTAAGTGAGATGTTTATTCTCAAATTTATTTGAGCTTGAAAAATAAACAAGCTAAATGCGAGCTAAACCTCCTCCACTCTCATTCATCCCAATATAGCTCAAAAATAAATATCGATCTAAATAAACATTGTATGTTATTAATTATCAATAATTTACAATTAAAAAACTATTAGCATAATTTTATTTCAAGGAGCTACATACATAGCCATTAGATCTGATCTAATGGTATAACTGTTAACCTATTTGCTAATGAACATTAAAGCCAATTAGATTTAGATTTAACAGCTCATTTTTTTATGAGTGGAAACCTATAGCACCTTACTATTATCCACTCTCCCCTTACCCCACTTTCTTTGTAAGCCCAGCACTTTAGGATGGCTAATGCGTAGTTTCCTCCTTCCATCACAAGATTCATCTTTATCAAACCTATAAGAACCTCATGGGAAATAATTATACCCCAAACACTTCACCAGTTCATAATGTAGAAATTGTAAGTCAAACTCTTATCTTTGGTTTAGTTACTTCCATAGAAAAAGCCAAATTACTAGCCATGGTGACAAAAGCTATCATAAGTAGATTATAATTTATCATCCAAGTCTTGAAATAAAAGCTATTATAATGGTTTGAAATGAAATATGTTACATTATATTATTAATGATGAAATAAAAAAAAAGACTTTTTTTTAAAAAAAATCTACTAAACTCGAACCTCATGCCCATGAACAAAAGTAGAGAAAACAAATTTTATTAGAAACTTGAAGAGCAAGGTTTCTTGCCTGTTGACTTTCTTAAAACTCCCCGTATATTTTTCTATTTCTGAAAAATTGACTTTGTAGTTAGATTTGACCCAATCCTTCTTCTCCAGAAATAATCCCAATCCAAGCATATTCGAATGAGTAACAACCATTGTAACGATTGTAACAATCAATTGAAATTTCAAACAAAGTCGTTGTAATTGGATCATGGCATTACCGAAACCTTGTCATAGGCAAATTCAGAGCACAAAATATTTTTGCAAATGTATTTTGTATGGTCAATAATGTGACCTAAGTTTGGTTGGCACCCTCTTCTCGTCATCCAGGCAAGTGATAAGAATGTTTTCTCTGGATTTTATGAGTCTTTACACCTCAGGCATCCTGCATATTGTAACAAAGTTTAGAACTAGAACATCTTCCTTCCATCATGACAATCTCCTTCTGAAGGTTCTCAGCTACTACAGGCCCTCCAAAGAGCTGCGTTCATAGTGATATCAGGGTTTGCTTTGGTGATAACACCTCTCTGCTTAGCAACTATAGGTGTTCTCGGTTCGACTCTTGGATGGTGCATGCATCTCTAAAATCTGAACCCGGATGATTTAGTGCAAGCAAAACTACTTAGAACTAGATGTTCTACGTTGGACTCTTGGATGATGCATCCCTAAAACCTGAACCTGGGTGATTTAATACAGATGAATCTGGCCTCCTAGCGCTCTCTCTCTCTCTCTCTCTCTCTCTCTCTCTCTCTCTCTCTCTCTCTCTCTCTCTCTCTCTCTCTCTCTCTCTCTCTCTCAGACACATACACAACAAAAAAGAGTTGTCTATAAAAGAAAATGCCCATATTATCATAAGCAGCCATTCCATAGTTCTGACGGTTGTATCAACATAAATGAAATTCCAAAACCAATTGAAGCTACTAATGACCACCCTTCATAAATTCCAGGATAAACCTTTTGATGACCCAAAGATTGATTTAAAGATTGATTTTGATGATCACAAAACCTTGAAGTATAAACACTAATGTTTGTGCTGCAAGGAAAAAGATATTTATTTTGCAAGGAACATAGCAAGTTGGAAGAATACAAGAAGGCCTCCAAAGCTCTTAAGAAAAGTTGGAAGAAAGCTACAATTTATTGGCCCAAGTTTCAAGTTTAAAGTATTCAAGTTGGAGGAACAAATTCTAAAGAAAAATTCAAAAGAATAGTTCTCGAGTCGACTCCTCGAAAATTCGAGTCGACTCCGATACATGCCGAGTCGACTCCCAACGTTTCCGAGTCGACTCAAAAGAGTAATAGAGGAAAGACAGAATAATGAATTTTAGACCCTGCAACCGAGCCGACTCCAGAGGACCACGAGTCGACTCCGAAGTCAGGCGAGCCGACTCCCTACTGTGCAAGAGTCGACTTCCAGAAAAAAGCAAGGCAAAAAGTCAGAGAGACAATTTCGGACACTGAGAGCCGAGTCGACTCCCGCAAAGTCCGAGTCGACTCCGAGGCAGTTCAACTCCAAAGACGGAGGATCAGTTTTCGGGCTCTGAGAGTCGAGTCGACTCCAAGAGAATCCGAGTCGACTCGAGGAAGAAAATCAGAAAATATGTCCTCTGGATTCCTGAGAATGAGCCGACCCCCAAGTGCCCGAGTCGTCTCCAGCTATTGGCGAGTCGACTCCAGTTTGGTCCGAGTCGACTCTAAGACAAGGCATGCACATTAATTCAAATTTGGAACAGTGGCCGAGTCGTCTCCAGTCAAGCACGAGTCGACTCCTGCAACAGGCGAGTCGACTCCAGATCGCGCGAGTCGACTCCGATCCCAACGGAAATATTGTCAGGAGGTACAGACTGTGTCCAACGGCTCTATTTTTGTCTCTAACGGCTAGATTCTTGTTTCCACGCCATCTAAAGCTATAAAATCAAGAGGAGAGCTAGAAAAGAAGGCATGGAAGTGGAAGAGAACATTTAGTGAAGAGATCTCAAAGAGATTACAAGGAAAATCTCCCATAAGCACAAAAGGGCCATCCAAAGCGAAATAGAGAGAAGAAGAGCATCCAAGTGAATCCCAAAGCTTCCTCTCCATCCGTGTGCTGCCTCAATGATCCTCTACCTCGTGCCAAATCAGAAGAGGGTCAAGTAAAGAAGAAGCCGAGTTCCTTCATCTTCAAAATTCGTTTGAGAGCTTCTCTTTACTCCATTTGTTTATATTTGCTTTACTTGCTTAGTTAAGAAGCTTGTATTTGCTTTAAATTCTTAGTCTAATATCTTGTAACTTGATTCAATCAAGGGATTGACTCAAGAGGTTAAGGTTTGTTGGTGAGCCAAAGGAAAAACCAACGGTGTTAAGGTTTGTTGGTGAGCCAAAGGAAAAACCAACGTTGTAAGGTTGTGGTTGGTGAGCCTTTTGGGAAAACCAACTGGATTGATTGTGAACCCGGAAAACAATCGTTGTAAGGTTGTGGTTGGTGAACCTTTGGGAAAACCAACTGGGTTGGATTGTGAGCCCGTGAAAACAATCGGTTGGTTCTAGTCGGTGAGCCTGTGAAAACCGACCGAGTTCGTTGTGATCTCGCAAAACAACAAGTTGGATTGTGAGCTTGTAAAACAACCGGCTGTAATCTGAAGGATTATAGTGAAATTTCCAAGAGGTCTTGGGGAGTGGATGTAGGTGCTGGGATGCACCGAACCACTATACTTTTGTTGTGTTTGTGATGCTCTTTGTTATCTAACTTCCTCACTCACTTACTTACTTAGATACATTGCTTGCTTAACTCTTCTCCGTGCATCCTCTAGTTGCAAGCATATTCAATTTACTTAATCAAGTCTCATTCAATATAACAGCATTAAGACTCATTGTATTGAATTGCATACTTGGGTAAACTTAGACTAATCTTTTATTGAGTCCGCTGCTTAATAGTTGATTAGATTAGAATCATACTCTTGCTAAGTTTAAATTCCACTATGCATCCATACAACTTAGCTTAATTAACTCTAAAAGATTAGAAGTAGTTGAAAAGTTTTTAAAAGACCCAATTCACCCCCCCTCTTGGGTTGTCACCTTGGGCAACAAGTGGTATCAGAGCAGGTGCTCTAAGATTAATTATTGATCTCACGATCAAGAGCCAAAGATCATGACAACTCAAATAGATAGTTTTCTAGGAAAAGGACAATTAATTGATACACCTCCACTATTTAATGGTATAAACTATACACATTGGAAAGCACGCATGCGCATTTTTATACAATCACTTGATTATAATTTATGGAGCATTATAGTCAATGGAACACACACAAACACTAGTCATAATGAGAAAATGGTTCAACAAAATTCAAAAGCCATGAACCTATTATATTGTGCATTAGATAGGAATGAGTTTAATTGCATATCTTCTTGCATGACTGCTAAAAAAATATGGAATATGCTTGAAGACAAATATGAATGCACTAACAAATCTGAAACATCATGTGTAGAAGAAGAGCAGTATCATATTGCAAATCCATGCTTCATGGCACATGAGGTACATGCTGAAACTGAAAGCAATTTTACATTTGATGAACTTCACGATGCCTTTTCTGATTTGTATTTAGAATATAAGAAACTTATTTGTAAGAACAAGAACTTGAAGAATGAAAATCAAATTCTAATAGATGAAAAACTGAAACTAACTAGTAAAACTGAAATCTTAATTAAAGAAAATCAAGAACTAAATCAAAGAAATCAACTTCTCACTGAAAGTCATGATAAACTTAAGAAAAACAATGAATTACTTTCAGAAGATAACAGAAGATTAACTAAAGAAGTTGATGAATTAAAATCTGTTGTTGAAAGATTTACCTTCAGCTCTGAAAAATTGAACTTAATGATAAATAATCAAAGAGCTGAATTTGATAAAGTTGGATTAGGATATCAACCTTGGTACACCCAAAAATCTTTCAAGAATATGTTTGTTAAAATAGTTTTTAATTATTCTAAAACAGATTCTTATAATACTGATAAACAGGAACAAAAGCTAAGTAAAATCTCTTCTATTGTTCCTAAATCTATACATTACAAATTTGATGAACCTAAAAGGCAAAAACAGAAAACTGAAAGTTTATCTACTACTCATGTTAGATCTATGTTTGTTAAATTCAACAAAAGGATACAGAAATACATCCCTTGTAATCCTAAAATCTGTAAATTCATGGACAAAATAGCTATTAAGAAAATATGGGTTCCAAAAGGAACAATTATAGCTAACCTACAAGGACCCAAAAGAGCTTGGGTTCCTAAGTTGAAAATATGATTATTTTTCAGCAAGTATGTCTAGCTATCCAAGGTTCTAATGAAAGATGTTATCTAAATAATGGGTGCTCTAGACATGTGTTAAAGAATTGAATTTAAAATGTAATTAAGAAGAATGTTTTGGATATAAGTAATTCTTGCATCCTCTCGTATTGAAATTACTTTATTAGTTGATTAAAACATAACTTGCAAGTATTAATCATTTTTGTGATATTAGTGATATTTTTGGTATGAAAAGAAAATATATCCAAATCACTGATCGGTTATTTCAATTTTAAAAATAAACCACGCAATAGTACGTATCCTGTAGGATAGTGATTACGGGTGTCGGTCCACAGGGATTGAAGAATAAGTTATTTTTTTTTAAAAAATAACTCAAAAAGAATGATTTGCTAACTTGATTTAACTAAATTAAACTATAAGTACGGATTGGAATTTATCAGAGTAAATAGATCTAAGGTTTGGAATCCACCACATAGCATTGCATCAAGGATTGTGTTCTTAATTTTTGTCTTTTGGAGAGGCATGCAATTTTGGCTACAAGCCTTTTAAAATAAAAGCATAAAGAGTGTTAGGAAGATCCATCTTCGGTGTAGCATGAAGTGTCTACCTAAGTATGCTAATCTAGGATGCAGCACACTTCATCTTCCTAGGCATGGATCATCTTAGACTACTTTAGCAAACATGATTAGTAACTAGCATGCTCGAAATTTAAATATCATAAAGAAATATTTCATTGAAAATAAGAATTTAAACAAGCTCCAAAATAATAAAAAAGTAAGAACTACAATTGCCCTGATACATTGCTAGGGCTTCATCCAGCCCTAGACTAGACGTTTAGCCGAGCATGGCTTCCGGACGACCTCCCATCTTCAAATGAAATTGATCACCTCCCATTATTCCAAAATATCACAACTATTCTCTTTCCCCCCCCTCTCTCTTCTTTTTTTATTTCTTTCTCTCGGCTTTCTTCTTCTTCTTCTTCACCGAAACAGAGTATCCTCTGTTTCTTTCCTCCACCGAGCTCCCCCTTCACCGATGGCCACCCTCCTCCTTTTATAGATCCCCACCAAGAATCAGCCAACGGTGGATCCACAATTTTGCGCGGAGAGGAGGAAGAACGTGTGCGTGATCGTTGGGACGGAATCCATGGGATCGGCTGGAGCTGACCGTGGGATGGAGGCGCTAATCCGAAAAAAGCTGGCTGGGTGGCTGAATCATGGGAGTCTGGGATCTCGGAGAAGACGGGAACGGAGCTAGAGACGGATGCCGATCCGGGAGGAGCTGCGTTACCGGTTGCTGGGAAGGAAATGAATCCGGAAATGTTGGCTGCCGCTTGGAAAGGACTGATGCGGAAGAGCGGGATCTCAGCTGCGGATGAGAAGGCGGAGGAACTGGGAAGAGAGGCTGCACCGCGTGGAAGATTTTGTGGAAGATCTCTCAGGCTGGAACGGGTTGATCGGAGGAGTGGTCGCTGGCGGTTGGAGCGGCTCGTTGATTGCAGCGGAGGAGTGGTCGCTGGCGGAACATCCGGGATGAAGACGATGCCACAGTTGGATGCGGAAGACGCCCGGCTGATTTCCCTCTTGGGTTTGGCACGCGGCTGAGGGAGGATTGGGTTGTGGATCTGGCTGGCGGGCTCGACGGGAGGAGCCGTGGACGGTCGGGATGCACTGCGGGGAAGAAGATGAACAGTGGCTTTTTGTTTACATTATTATTATTTTTTTTGTAACACTGTTCATATGAACAGTGAATCATGGATATTCAATTATTATTATTATTATTATTTTTGTTTTAAAATTATAAATTTTATATGAAGGCAGGTAAGGAATTGGTTGGGAATTGGCTTTGGATTTGAGGTGGGTCATGATCGTTGATTTGCTTGAAATTATTCTCGAGCCCAATGTTATTTAAATTTAATTCTTGCTGAGCTGCTTCAGATCGAACTCGACCAGACAAGACTAAAAACCGGACCGTGACCTAATAACAAGGGTTAATCAAATATTTTCCACACAATTATAACTTTCAATCTAATCAGGACCAAAACCTATTTAATCATAGCCTTAGCTTGATTACAACTCCATCAGGTTACTAAACACAATCTCCTCCTTATATGTTTTCATGAAAGATTACAACCAGGAGAGAGACAAGTTCAAAGTCTGTTTTGAGAAAAGAATTATTTACCTCTTACCATATTTTAAATTTATTTCAATGTTTATTCAATTTTATGGTAAAGTATGTATTTATTAGTTTAAGAACATTGATAAGTGCTATGAAAAGATAACTAAATTATAAATTATTCAGCACTTATCACACCCCCAAACCTATGTTTTGCTAGTCCTCGAGCAAAATAAAACTAGAAAAGAAGAATTTTAACTCACTTTCGCAGGCATCGCGGTTACATTTACCATATGTAACAAGGCTTTAAACCCCTAGGTTACCCTAGTGGACGAGTTGTAGTCTCGTGAGGATTTTCAGTGAAGATACCCACAAACTTCAATAAATCATTTATCATAATTGTTATTATTAATTTCTTTTCTTTTTTTTTTAAAATCAATTGATCCATGAGGTGAAAATCAAATTCCAAATGCATACTAGCTAAGAATTTCGAAAACTCTCTTCTTCTCTTTTTTTTTTTAATCAAATTTAAGATACATAAATGATAAGAATTTCAAAGCACACATGGTTTTATTTACTAAGTCAGCCCAAATCCTAGGTCAAGATGCAATTCAAGTTGAAGTCATTAAGTTTTCGTTAGGGAGTTGTAAGACTTATTTATACTGGAGTGCTTGGTGAAATCTGGACCGTACACAAGCTAAGGGTTCGGATCAACAAAATATTGCAAAGACTAGTAGTTTCCAAGGATTGGTCGAAAGGACCTGTTCACTGATTCAAAATCGTTTTATCTGCAGGATTTCGAGAGTTGTGGATATTTACTTTAGTACCTCATGGGCTTTATCTGTAATATTCCAGTTTACTCGAATTTTTACAACGACGGCTTTCACACTATTGTCTTTTTCAAGGTCAATACAGAGTTTTTTTTTTCCTTTTTATATATATATTGTGCACTTTTACTCTTGTGGTAATTTCTCCGTGTAACGAGCAATCAGTCGACAACTCTCACACCAGTTGGCATAAGGTGTCGGGCATCAAGACTTCCTTACGGACTTATGCTCGGAGTTCTCATCACAAGCCCACTTGACCTTTGACAATAGGTAGCCCTTTTCGATGTTCCTGACTAAATCCATTATTATTGATGATTTTTTTTTTGGATTAGATAAGTATGATTCATCAGGGTCCAAGGTTGCTACTATACTATCAATATAATGTCGAGCCTAAACCTTAGAAATGTCGGCCAGTGTGTAGTGAAATTTCGAAGTATTAATTAACTTACAACTCCCTAAGACAGACTTAATGAAAAGAACTTAAATTTGTATTACTTCCGACTAGTTATTGGGCTTTTTAGATTTTATATACCTTGTGTGTTTAGCATTCTCGCATTAATGTATAGAAATGAGGTTTTTTTTAAAAAAAACAAAAACTTTTTTTTTTAATTTTTTTATTATTATTTTATAAAAAATGAAAATGAACACATTTTTTTTTAAAAAAATATTTTTATTTTTTTATTTTTTATTTCTTTTGATAAACCTCACATTATGAAGTGAAAACGAATGCAAGAGATGCAAACAAAACAAAAAATAAAAAAATACTTAAAAATACCCCCAAAGCTAAACCTAACATTGTCCTCAATGTTAAAGAAATCTAAGAGAATTGGGTTGCCTCCCAACAAACGCTAAGTTTATTGTCTTTAGCCAGACAAAGTGCATCATTAATTATTTTGATAAATAGGGTTCGTCAAATTAAGGGATTCGATCAATTGCCCATCGGTAACACAGTCCACATAAGGTTTTAACCTTTGACCATTGACTTTTAAAATATGTCCACCATTGAGGTGTTGGATCTCTACTGCACCATAAGGAAAAACCTTTTTCACTACGAATGGTCCATCCCACCTAGAGCGAAGTTTACCCGGAAAGAGTCGCAACTTTGAATTGAACAGCCAAACCTTTTGACCAGGTTCAAAGGACTTACGGTTAAGATTTTTATCATGAAAAGCCTTAGTCCTTGCTTTATAAATTTTAGCATTTTCATAAGCCTCATTGCGCAATTCTTCAAGTTCACTTAGTTGGAGTTTTCGGTGAGGACCAGCTACTGCCATATCTAAGTTAAACTTTTTGATAGCCCAGAAAGCTCTATGTTCAAGTTCTACCGGTAAGTGACAAGCTTTTCCAAAAACTAATCGGTAGGAAGACATGCCAATAGGAGTTTTGTAGGCAGTACGATAGGCCCAGAGTGTATCATTTATCCTTTGAGACCAATCTTTCCTATCGGGACGTACCGTTTTCTCTAAGATGTGTTTTAACTCCCTATTGGACACCTCGACTTGTCCACTCGTTTGAGGATGATATGGGGTAGCAACTTTGTGGGTGATGTTATATTTGCGAGCCAAAGCCTCGAAAGACCGGTTGCAAAAATGAGATCCCCCATCACTGATGATGGCTTGGGGTGTGCCAAAACGACAAAAGATGTTTTCATGTAAAAATTTAATCACAACCTTGTGGTCATTAGTTTTAGTGGCGACAGCTTCTACCCATTTTGAAACATAATCAACCCCTACAAGAATATATTCGAAACTAAAGGATGGTGGGAAAGGGCCCATAAAGTCAATACCCCAGACATCAAATATTTCTACAATTAAAATAGGATTGAGAGGCATCATATCTCTACGGGAGATGGTACCCATCCATTGGCACCGTTCACAAGTTTTGCAAAAGTTATGGGCATCTTTGAAAAGAGTGGGCCAATAAAATCCACTCTGTAAAACTTTTGCTGCAGTTTTTCTACCCCCAAAATGTCCCCCACAAGCTTGTGAATGGTAGAATGAAAGAATACTTTGAAATTCGCATTCGGGGACACATCGACGGATTACTTGATCAGGACAATACTTGAATAGATCGGGATCATCCCAATAATAGAACTTTACTTGTGAAAAGAATCGGTTCTTGTCTTGAGTTGACCAATCATCAGGAATTCGTCCTATGGCAAGGTAATTTACTATGTTTGCAAACCATGGTGTTTTTATTCCTTGTACCTCAAATAATTGTTCATCTGGAAAAGAATCGTGTAAGGGTGAGGTATTTTGAGAGGGTTCAAGAAGAATCATAGATAAGTGGTCCGCTACGACATTTGCAGTTTCTTTCTTATCACCTAGGTCAAATTCTTGTAGTAAAAGAATCCATCGAATCAGACGGGGTTTGGTGTCTTTCTTTGCAAGAAGGTGTCGAAGGGCAGCATGATCAGTGAATACGGTAACCTTGGATCCTAATAGGTAAGATCGAAACTTGTCTAGTGCGAATACTACAGCTAGCAATTCTTTCTCAGTGGTGGTGTAGTTCAGTTATGCATCTGAGAGTGCTTTACTAGCGTAATAGATGACATGAGGTACCTTATCTAGCCGTTGCCCTAAAACTGCCCCAATGGCATAGTCGGATGCGTCACACATTAATTCAAATGGAAGGGTCCAATTAGGGGGCCGTATGATAGGTGCAGTGGTCAATTTCGAGCGAAGATTTTCAAATGCCTCCTCGCATACTTTATCAAAGACAAAGGGTGTGTCCTTGGCAAGAAGATTGCACAAGGGTTTGGAAATCTTGCTGAAATCCTGAATGAAGCGACGGTAGAAACCAGCATGGCCAAGGAATGATCGGATTTGTTTCACAGTTTTGGGTGGAGGGAGATTGGAAATAAGATCGACTTTGGCTTTATCTACTTCAATGCCCCTCTTGGACACGACGTGTCCTAAAACTATGCCTTCTTGAACCATGAAATGGCTCTTTTCCCAACTTAATACTAGGTTGGTCTCCTTACATCTTTTCAAAACTAAGGTCAAATTGTCCAGACAATCGTCAAAGGATAGGCCAAAAACTGAGAAATCATCAATGAACACTTCTAGAAAGTTTTCCACCATATCTGAAAAAATGGCCATCATGCATCGTTGAAACGTTGCGGGTGCATTGCATAATCCAAAAGGCATCCTCCTATATGCAAATGTCCCAAATGGGCAAGTAAAAGTAGTTTTCTCTTGATCGTCCGGGTAAACAGGTACTTGATTATATCCAGAATAACCATCTAAGAAGCAGTAGAAACCTTGACTAGCCAACCATTCCAAAATTTGATCTATGAAAGGTAGAGGGAAATGGTCTTTCCTAGTCATCGAATTAAGTTTTCTATAGTCAATACACACGCGCCAACCCGTGGTTGTGCGTGTTTGTATCAATTCTCCTTCCGTATTTTCAACCACAGTGATACCTGATTTCTTGGGTACCACTTGTGTCGGACTCACCCACTTACTATCAGAAATTAGATAAATGATTCCTGCATCTAATAACTTCACCACTTCTTTCTTGACTACCTCCTTCATATTAGAATTGAGTCTTCTTTGCATTTCTCGGGTGGGCTTTGCATCATCTTCGAGATGAATTCGATGCATGCAAACAGAGGGGTCAACCCCTTTCAAATCGGCTACAGACCATCCTATGGCATGCTTATTCTCTTCTAGCACCCTTAAAAGTTTACCCTCCTGTTCAGTAGATAAGTTGGCCGCGATGATTACAGGGAGGGTATCTTCTGGTCCTAGAAAGGCATACTTAAGAGTTGTCGGAAGTGGCTTTAACTCAAGTTTAGGTGGAGAATCAATGGAAGGACAAAGTGGTGCACTAGCAATAGGGAGAAGAGGTTCAGGTCGGATCTTCCAAGGAAGGGAACACATGGGAGATTGATTGTCGAGTAAGATGTTAACTTCTTCTATGGCCTTGTCTATATCAAAGTTGTCAATGTCAAAATGGGCCAAACATGCCTCTAAGGGGTCATCTGCTAAGATATAGGGAAGGGCTTCCTCTACAAGATCATCCATTTCATCAATTAGGCAACACTCGTCTTCCCTCACATGTTGGTCAGCGGCATGAAACACATTCAACTTAATTTTCATGTTCCCAAATGATATATCCATTGCCCCAGTTCTACAGTTGATACATGCATTGGCTGTAGCTAAAAAGGGACGACCAAGAATCACAGGAATTTATTTTTTTATGTTGGGCACATGTTCCATATCAAGGACGATAAAATCTACTGAAAAATAGAATTTGTCTACCTTGATAAGAACATCTTCAATCATCCCCCTTGGTATCTTCACAGATCGATCAGCCAATTGTAAGGACACCGAGGTAGATTTTAATTCACCTAACCCAAATTTTTCATAGACTGAATAGGGTAGAAGATTCACACTTGCCCCTAGATCTAAAAGTGCTCGATCAATGGAGTTATCTCCTATGACACAGGAAATAGTGGGAGCGCCAGGATCTTTGAATTTTGGAGGGGTGTTGTGTTGGAGAATGGAACTTACTTGTTCAGTAAGTAGGACCTTTTTAGGCACATGTGTCCTAGATTTTCGCTTTTGGGTGCAAAGGTCTTTGAGAAATTTGGCATAGGAGGGAACTTGTTTGATGGCATCAAGGAGTGGGAGGTTGATTTTAACTTGTTTGAAGACCTCCATCATCTCTTCTAATGAAGTTTCCTTCTTGCCAAAGGGAGAGTGTGTATTAAGTGCTTCAGGAAATGGGGCCTTTGGAATGTGGCTTGTAGTAGATTGTGAACTAGTTGAAGAAGGTTTTGGATTTTCATGTGATATGGTCTGTTCCTCTTCTTCACCTTTCTTATTGTTACCCTCCCCAACCTTATTATCTATTATACGGCCACTCCTCAGGATAGTCAAAGCATTGGCTTGCTCATGATTTAGTTGAGTTCCTTGAGCCACGTATTGTCCCCTTGGATTACTCATTGGTTGACTTGGAAGCTTACCTTCCTCTCATTTGTTTAATGCATTGGCTAGTTGACCCATTTGGGATTCTAGCTTAGCAATTGATTGCGTGTGAGAGTGCAATAGTTGTGTGTTTGCCTCCAAACCTTGAAGGGCAGTCAACACCTTCTCCTCAAAGGCTGTATTTCTTTGGGTTGGAGGAGGAGGGTGTTGAAATTGATTTGAGGGACGGTAGAGATGAAAATTCTGAGAGTTTTGAAAATTTTGGGAGAAGGGTTGGGAGGTATTAGAAGCTTGCTGCCTCCAAGAAAAATTTGGATGATTCCGCCAACCCGGGTTATATGTATTGGAAAATGGGTCATTACCCGGTCTGGGCTGTGTTTGGGCAGCATTGATGTGTTCTTGCACGAGTTCGGAGAATTGGGGTGCTGAGTAGGATGCGATGGGCTAGAACAGATAGCACATACTTGTGCTTGGGAAGAGCTAACGACATGTCCTCCTATCATTAGTTGGTCAATCTTATGGGACAATGCATCTACCTTGCTAGACAGGTCCATAGAATGACTTATTTCACAAATGGCCCCTTTTCTTTGAAAATTCGGGGGTGCTTGACGAGAACATGAAGCATGGTGGAGGGAGTTTTCATTAAGATTTTCAAATAGTTGCCATACTTCTTGCTCATTTCGAAGCATGAAAGTCCCCCCGCATGCGGCATCAATCATCTGACGGTTTCGTTCAGTCAATCCGTCATAGAAACATTGCACTAGCTGCCACTTAGGTATTTGATGATGAGGGCATTTACGGATTAGGTCTCGAAATCTCTCCCAAGTTTCATGAAATTCTTCTCCCTCAGTTTGGGAGAAGCTTGTAATGGCACGTCTAAACTGGTTCGTTCTTCCTATGAAAAAGTATTTTTTAAGAAATTCTTGTTGCATTTGATCCCAAGAACGAATTGAGTTGGCTTCTAAAGAATTCAGCCATTGTTTGGCTCTATCTTTAAGGAAGAAGGGAAATAATCTAAGTTTCAGAGCATCATCAGTGAAGTTCTGAATCTTGACAGTGGTGCAAATCTCAAGGAATTCATCTAGGTGTTTATATGGGTCTTCATTGGTGAGCCCATAAAAAGATGGGAGCATTTGGATCACACTAGACTTTATTTCATATTGTACCGCTGCTACTTCAGGTAATCGAATGCAAGATGGGGAAGTGTAAATAGTGGGAGTAAAGTACTCCCTCGGGAGTTTGGGTTGTTCTTCAGCCATCTTAAGAGGTGGGGATGATCCTAATGTTTTGATCTTAGCTCGAATGTTCCTAAGGGTTCGTTCTATTTCAGAGTCAAAAGGTAATAGGTTTCGTACTCTAGAACGACTACCGTGCATACACTAGTACTCGATCAATCAAGCATGCAATAAAAAAGAAAAGCATATCAATCCTAGTCTTTGTCCTAAAATCACTAGACAGCTCCTAACTGGTTTGAAGAGGGCACCTAAGCCTCCAATCCGGTCTAATGAACCGAGTTGACCAGGTAAGCTCCCAGATAAGTGGAGGGGTCACGATGCGTTCGCAAAGGTCCCACTTAAAACCCACTTGCCCCGAACAGATGAACTGTCTTCCTTACAGGGACAAAGCTTGCCTAGACATCAACTAAGCCACAGAGTGAAATTGGTGCAACTTTCGGTGATCTTCGTCCTATTGAGCTCGAATGTCCCTAGGGGCCAATATCTAATTGATTTTAATTAAAGTGACACTATGTGAGATTGAGTTCACCTAAATTGGGCAAGAGTCCGGTGATGAAATCCGGCTCTTATCTTGTTGGGGTGATTGCCCTTACTAAGTGCAAATTAATTGGTGTATGTGTATCAGGCATGCATTCACACTTTTGCTGAAATTAAAATCAAACAATCACCACAAAATTTCAAGCTAATACTTAATTTAAATAAGAAAGGTTTAGAGGTTACCAAAGGAAATTTCTCCAGCAATTTAATTTTTTTTTTTTAGGCAAACCTCTACAGCATTCTTTTTCCAGCAGTTCTCTTTTTGATCATCAGACTTTTCCTTTGATTCCTGATCAAATAAGATCAAAAGAAAATTTAAAAAAAATTAGTAGAAGAGAAAAAAAGAGATAAGAAAAGTAACAATAATAGAAAATAATTTTTTTTATTTATTTATATTTTTTTGAAAGTTTTTTTAATTAATTTATTTTTTTTATAATAGGAAAAATAACTATGCTAGCAATCTCCGGCAACGACGCCAAAAATTGATCGGTTATTTCAATTTCAAAAATAAACCACGCAATAGCACGTATCCTGTAGGATAGTGATTACGGGTGTCGGTCCAAAGGGATTGAAGAATAAGTTATTTTTCTTTTAAAAATAACTCAAAAAGAAAGATTTGCTAACTTGATTTAACTAAATTAAACTATAAGTACGGATTGAAATTTATCAGAGTAAATAGATCTAGGGTTTGGAATCCACCACATAGCATTGCATCAAGGATTGTGTTCTTAATTTTTGTCTTTTGGAGAGGCATGCAATTTTGGCTACAAGCCTTTTAAAATAAAAGCATAAAGAGTGTTAGGAAGATCCATCTTCGGTGTAGCATGAAGTGTCTACCTAAGTATGCTAATCTAGGATGCAGCACACTTCATCTTCCTAGGCATGGATCATCTTAGACTACTTTAGCAAACATGATTAGTAACTAGCATGCTCGAAATTTAAATATCATAAAGAAATATTTCATTGAAAATAAGAATTTAAACAAGCTCCAAAATAATAAAAAAGTAAGAACTACAATTGCCCTGATACATTGCTAGGGCTTCATCCAGCCCTAGACTAGACGTTTAGCCGAGCATGGCTTCCGGACGACCTCCCATCTTCAAATGAAATTGATCACCTCCCATTATTCCCAAAATATCACAACTATTCTCTTTCCCCCCCTCTCTCTTCTTTTTTTATTTCTTTCTCTCGGCTTTCTTCTTCTTCTTCTTCACCGAAACAGAGTATTCTCTGTTTCTTTCCTCCACCGAGCTCCCCCTTCACCGATGGCCACCCTCCTCCTTTTATAGATCCCCACCAAGAATCAGCCAACGGTGGATCCATGATTTTGCGCGGAGAGGAGGAAGAACGCGTGCGTGATCGTTGGGACGGAATCCATGGGATCGGCTGGAGCTGACCGTGGGATGGAGGCGCTAATCCGAAAAAAGCTGGCTGGGTGGCTGAATCATGGGAGTCTGGGATCTCGGAGAAGACGGGAACGGAGTTAGAGACGGATGCCGATCCGGGAGGAGCTGCGTTACCGGCTGCTGGGAAGGAGATGAATTCGGAAATGTTGGCTGCCGCTTGGAAAGGACTGATGCGGAAGAGCGGGATCTCAGCTGTGGATGAGAAGGCGGAGGAACTGGGAAGAGAGGCTGCACCGCGTGGAAGATTTTGTGGAAGATCTCTCAGGCTGGAACGGGTTGATCGGAGGAGTGGTCGCTGGCGGTTGGAGCGGCTCGTTGATTGCAGCGGAGGAGTGGTCGCTGGCGGAACATCCGGGATGAAGACGATGCCACAGTTGGATGCGGAAGACGCCCGGCTGATTTCCCTCTTGGGTTTGGCATGCGGCTGAGGGAGGATCGGGTTGTGGATCTGGCTGGCGGGCTCGACGGGAGGAGCCGTGGACGGTCGGGATGCACTGCGGGGAAGAAGATGAACAGTGGCTTTTTGTTTACATTATTATTATTATTTTTTTTGTAACACTGTTCATATGAACAGTGTTTTCACGGGACACTATTCATATGAACAGTGAATCATGGATATTCAATTATTATTATTATTATTATTTTTGTTTTAAAATTATAAATTTTATATGAAGGCAGGTAAGGAATTGGTTGGGAATTGGCTTTGGATTTGAGGTGGGTCATGATCGTTGATTTGCTTGAAATTGTTCTCGAGCCCAATGTTATTTAAATTTAATTCTTGCTGAGCTGCTTCAGATCGAACTCGACCAGACAAGACTAAAAACCGGACCGTGACCTAATAACAAGGGTTAATCAAATATTTTCCACACAATTATAACTTTCAATCTAATCAGGACCAAAACCTATTTAATCATAGCCTTAGCTTGATTACAACTCCATCAGGTTACTAAACACAATCTCCTCCTTATATGTTTTCATGAAAGATTACAACCAGGAGAGAGACAAGTTCAAAGTCTGTTTTGAGAAAAGAATTATTTACCTCTTACCATATTTTAAATTTATTTCAATGTTTATTCAATTTTATGGTAAAGTATGTGTTTATTAGTTTAAGAACATTGATAAGTGCTATGAAAAGATAACTAAATTATAAATTATTCAGCACTTATCAATCACTCCATCTTTCTATGTTATACTTTACTTATTGTTGGATAAGTTGCTAAATGATTAATCAATTTATTAAGAATAACTCTATGAATTCTCTATATGCTCGATTGAGAGTTTTTATCCATGGCATTATTTTTATTGATCATAGACATAATAATGTGTACTTGGTATGCTTTTGAATATAAGCACTATGAATATCAAAATTAAAAAAACCATCTTTGGCCTATAAAATTAACTCATGCTAGTATGTACTTAATCTCAAAAGACCTTGCCATTGGCTTACTTAGATTATCTTCTGAAAGGTCAAAGTTTGCTATGCATGTTAACTAAGGAAACAAACAAGAATCAATTTCTAAATCTAAGGATGTTGTTTCCATCACTAAGTTTTCAAAAGCTTACATTGGTTTTGTTCTTGGCAAATAAAATTGAAGTATTTTCTGTATTTGCTAAATCTTGTAAAAGTGGTTCAAGTGAAAAAGGTTTCCAAATGGTGAAGATAAAGAGTATCATGGCACAGTGTTGAAAACCAAAATCCTGATAAAGTTTATACACAAAATAATATTAAATTCAATTATTTCAGCACCAAGGACATCTTAAGTAAAATAGTGATGGAACTCTTGAAGAAATGAAAAAGACAATGGTGTATGATAGTCATCTACTTAAATGATTTTTGTTAAAAGCTATCATCACTGCTTGTCATACATATGATTTCTATTATATCTATTTTTGATGAAAACTCCTTTTGATCTTCTAAAAAATAGAAAATGAACTATTGCATATCTTTCATATTTTTCAGTCGTACATGTTATGCTTGATATGTTCTTATGAAAATAATGCCAAATCTGATAAAGATATTTCTATCTTTGGATATCATTCATCAAGCAATGCATATAGAACATTTAATGAAAAGATTATAGTTGTAGAAATATCAATTCATTTTATTCTTTATGAGATTAATGATTTTTCATCAAGACACTAAAATCAGATTATTTGATATGTATATGATGAATCTTTTTGCTTAAATATAATAATCTGAAACTAAAATACTTAAGAATGAACAAGATTATAATTGGTCAAGTTAAACTAAATCATTTTTTTAAAAAAAATAGAATTTGAAATCTTGCCGATGAAATATGAAAACTTGTTAATAATTAGAACTAAATTGAGTTCTTCAGAAATACACTTAATGAAGAAAAATTGATGACTACTAAAAGACTAAATCATGAAAAGATGAAATAGATCTTGATGAAATTTTTGCATGATTAAAAGTAAAGATCACCATTATCATTTGCTTGCTTTATGAGCTTTATATTCTATCAAATGAATGTATAGAATGCACTCCTAGGTGCTTATTCTATTAAAGAAGATATATGTTAAATAATCACCATATTTGAAAACACTCATTACAAATATGATAAAGCAATATATGATTTGGAACAAGCATCAAAAGCATGATATAAAAGCTTGAGTAACCTTTTTGATAGAAAGTAATAGTGATAAATCTATGCATCAAAAAGAAGAATTTGTGATATCTTATTTGCTCAAAGTATACATTGATGACATCATTTTTGGTTCTACAAATGAAGATCTATATGAAGATTTTACTAAGCTCATGCAAGGTTAGTTTGAAATATGTATGATGAATGAATTAACATTTTCTCTCGAACTCCAAATTATGACAAACAAAAAAGGGGATCTTCATTGACCAAAGTTTGTCCACAAGAAAACTCTTATAGAAGATTGGCATGAAGAAGGTATGTCTATAACCCCATCTTGTAGAATTTGAAAAGGATGAGCAAAGTAGATCTATTGTTTTAAAGCTGTATTGAAGCATGATAGAATAATTATTTTATCATACAGCTAGTTGACCAGATTGTATGCTCATTATGTGCCCTTGTGCAAGACTTCAATCTAACTTCAATGAATCATATTTTATTGATAACAAATAAATCATAATCTGAATTTTGATAGAAACAACTGTTTAAGATAAGTTGATTAAAACTTAGCTAGCGTGTCTTATTGATAATTATCTTAAGCAAATAAAATCTAAACTAAATTGATTTTGAAAATAAGAAATTGATTTGACCTTGATAAATCTTCCTATTGCCTCACATGCTTGTCCTTGAACCATCTTGGTTAATGAAACTATCTCTTTAGTTCAAGTGATATGTGCTTGCTTATATTTAGGCAATCTCTTGAGTAAAGTGACTCAATATTCAACTATTGTCATATCTTATATTGAGTCACCTAGTTAAAAATATGTTGGATGAATGGTTTGTATCTTGAAGAAACTAATGACTTTTCTTCAAGAAAGAAAAGAATTTTGTTAATAATGCAGGA
The DNA here is from genome assembly GCF_009389715.1 of Phoenix dactylifera. Taxonomy (NCBI): domain Eukaryota; kingdom Viridiplantae; phylum Streptophyta; class Magnoliopsida; order Arecales; family Arecaceae; genus Phoenix; species Phoenix dactylifera. Next base: position 14,260,103 of record NC_052401.1, on the reverse strand, counting down.
TCCTTGAGCAAGAAAGTGAGAGATTTCAACTTGAAGGATATCTCCATGTAAGATACAATAAACATTCACATGCAAACAAGAGAGAGGACCTTCTTCAGCCAAAAGTTCATACATAAGAAATCTAGTAGGTATTTGACTGAAGAATGCAGAATGAATTGGTAGTTCTAGATACCTCTCTCATAAATTAATTGAGCAAAGTCAATAACTTAAATCTTATTATGGCATGATTAAAGTCTTTAATTATTAATTTTTGATATCATGTCTATATATGTATTGATTGACTTATACTTTTAGAAATTGTTTCATGGTTTGCCCAAACTAAAATATATCCTTGCCTATGTCATAACCATGAAATACACAAGTTTATGCTTAAAATTTTGATATAAAATAACTTGTGAGAAATTATGAATCCTTGAGCACAATGAAAATGTTGTTTGCATGATATACATCTATATGATACATAAGATTATTTCTTTATTCTGCTCTTTCATGTAAATTACTTGAGAATAACAAAAAGAGAGAGAGATAAAGAAAAGAAAATGGATATTATTCAAGAGAAGTAAAATCTAAGTAAAGGCAAATACTCCAATCTTAAGAAAAAGCAAAACAAGCATAATATATTCGGCACATTTGGAAGGGATAAAATTCGTAATTAATTACACTTAAATAGGGAGAGTTTGAAGTGAACTTTTTAACATTTCTATATTGCTCATCATTGGATGGTGCCAATGGGGAGGCTAGTGGTAGTACCCGGCACTATTTGACCCAACTATTCGGTGTAGGGTATATTAGGGACGACACAAGAGGGAGGCTAGTGGTAGTACCTCGTGCCCCTTCCAACTCCACCGGATAGGGAGCAAATAGAGTATAGAGCATAAGAAAGTAAAAATGAAAGACAAAGTAAGTGAAAGTATATAAAAAGAATCAAGTCAAATTTTTAATCACTTGAAAACACACTTTAAGGATGAAATCAATGCAAGAGTATGTTTAAATAAGGGGAGTTTATTTGAAAAGAATTGATTTTGATCATTGACATGCTTGTTATTTTAATGGATGACTTAACACATAATATATTTTGCATGTGGCATGATGTCTTGAATTATGGGTTCTCAATATTTTGTAATGCTCCATGCTTGGACAATTTGATTGAATGTTTGGAATACTACATAAAATTTTTGGTATTATTGAAAAGAAATTTCAGATTTGTCGTTCACAATCATCGTTAAAATCTGAAAGTTGAATAAATTTGTAAAAAGGAGAAGAGAAGGATATCTCTATTTAGGCAATAACTTTGGTATATAATGTTCTAATTCATACCAAAACTCAACATAAATACAAATATTCTGAATATGCTCTTATATGTTTGAAATATGTGTTTTCAATCGTAATGATTTAAGATGAGCTACAATGTGGAAAATACATATCTCAAATTATGACTTTGAAAGCCTCTATTGAAAATCTTTATGAAATTCAGAATCTGATTTTGTATGAAAGCTTAAACTCAATATGATTTCTAAATAAAATCTTAATGTAAGAAAAACAGAATTAATTTTGATGCCTTGGTTGATTGCTCCGATACGCATCCGAAACATATCATTTCTTATCTTTAAAGTGTACTAATATTGGTCCAAATGATGTGTCTTTCGATGATCTTGATTGCAAACAAAAATTTCTAAATATATGATTTTATTTTGATATTAAAAAGATTTATTGTGTTTCATGTATACATTGCTGAAAAACTATGATTAAGAAATTGAGTTCTATAAATATATATACCTCAATGATCATCTATATGTTTTTCTCTCCTACATTCTTAAAGACTTCCATCAGAATATATATATAGAGTGAATGATTTTAAAGCTAGAAATATTTCAGCTCACTCAAATAATTCTTAAAAGAAAAGAAAATGTAAATGCTTTTGAAAGAAACTGAGCTTCAAATGAATTATTTTCTGATTAATATTTCTATACATTTTCTCTAAGATTAAGAGAAAGCATAACTTGTTCTTGAAGGATTAGAAAGAGTAATTGCTACAAATTTTGAATAATGCTAGATTACTCTACATTCTCGATATCATAGAATTTCAGTTTTATTCACGTTTATCATTAAAATCTGAAATTCAACAATAGAAAAGAATGATTAAAAAAGAATGCATCTTTTGAGGGGGAGCTTTAGATATTCAGTATCTCATACCTTGATTTTTATGGATTGATTTTGATAAACCTCCTTATATTGCAAGACTTGCTTTAATTATATAATAAGTTTATACCTTGAGATGAGTTCTATAAAGGTTGTCTTATCTCAAACATTGAGCCTTATGAAAATAAGCTGAAACTTATAGAAAATATATTTTTTTTAGATTGACAATTTTATTGAACATTATCTTCAAATTCTAAACTCTTAAATGGAATGATCAATTGAGGGGGAGAAAGAAAATCTCAGAAGGAGAGATCTTATGGAACTTAATCGCATAAATCTATAACTAAAGGAGAGAGAAAGCATACTAAATGAAAAGTGATCCTAATGCTCTCCAATATGTATCATCTGAAATTTAAATCTGAAAATCTTTATGATACACCTTGAGGCTTGTTATTTGGTTAATATATCTTATGCATAAATCATGAACCAAATTGCAATTCAAACAGTTGATCTTAAGAGCCTCTAACTTAATGAAAAAGGGGGAGAATAATGTGTTGAATTTTCTTGAGTATCTCTTAGAAAACCTATTTTTGGAATTTACTAATGAGTTCTTATTGGCTTGTTCTTTAGAACTTCAATTTTTATGCCAATTCATTATTATATGTACCAAAATGTGCTTCTTTTTTAAAGAATTAAAGTCTTTATAAGAACCTTCAAAGCTTTGAATTTTATGTATGCTCTAAGATATATCATAAATTGCATGAATTCATGTTTTTGGCATTTATGCCACAATATTTTTACACCATAAAAGAACTTTGCAATCATACTTAATATACTGCTCTTATACTCTAAAAATTAGTTAAATTGCTCTCATGTTGCTAAAATACTAAATATATTGGGCAAAAGATCTTAAATGAACAAGCATTCATACTTATTATTGAAGAGAGGTTAGATTTCCATTCGTACTTTCCTTGAATATCATTTGTGGTACTTCTTGAATTAACTTAAGAAAGATTCCATCTACACTTGAGTTGAAAACTATCCTTGGAATCACATTCGATGTGCTCTCATCATAATTTGCTCTGAAATTATCCTAAATGGCTCTGATCTATGCTCATTTATCTTTTTCTAACATTATTGCCTTGAGTTATATGATTCATATTCTTGCAATAATTTGACGTGCAAATTATTGCCTTGAGCATTCTTATCTTTGTGCTTAATGTTTCACTATCTTTTTGATGTTGTCAAAAAGGGGGAGAAATATCTGAGTATATGCTCATAATGCTTTATGTGTTGATTATGTTAAGATTAAATCTAAAAGCATTATCATGAAGTATATTTTAAAGATATATATTTTCTACTTCAAACAACTTAGCTATGCATTACTTCTAGAACACAATATATTTTATATTGCATATACTCCAAGTTTTGTCATCATCAAAAAGGGGGAGACTGATGACCCAAAGATTGATTTAAAGATTGATTTTAATGATCACAAAACCTTGAAGTATAAATACTAATGTTTGTGCTGCAAGGAGAAAGATATTTATTTTGCAAGGAACATAGCAAGTTGGAAGAATACAAGAAGGCCTCCAAAACTCTCAAGAAAAGTTGGAAGAAAGCTACAATTTATTGGCCCAAGTTTCAAGTTTAAACTATTCAAGTTGGAGGAACAAATTCTAAAGAAAAATTCAAAAGAATAGTTCTCGAGTCGACTCCTCGAAAATTCGAGTCGACTCCGATACATGCCGAGTCGACTCCCAACGTTTCCGAGTCGACTCAAAAGAGTAATAGAGGAAAGACAGAACAATGAATTTTAGACCCTGCAACCGAGCCGACTCCAGAGGACCACGAGTCGACTCCGAAGTCAGGCGAGCCGACTCCCAATTGTGCAAGAGTCGACTCCCAGAAAAAAGCAAGGCAAAAAGTCAGAGAGACAATTTCGGACACTGAGAGCCGAGTCGACTCCCGCAAAGTTCGAGTCGACTCCGAGGCAGTTCAACTCCAAAGACAGAGGATCAGTTTTTGGGCTCTGAGAGCCGAGTCGACTCCAAGAGAATCCGAGTCGACTCGAGGAAGAAAATCAAAAAATATGTCCTCTGGATTCTTGAGAATGAACCGATCCCCAAGTGCCCGAGTCGTCTCCAGCTATTGGCGAGTCGACTCCAGTTTGGTCCGAGTCGACTCTAAGACAAGGCATGCACATTAATTCAAATTTGGAACAGTGGCCGAGTCGTCTCCAGTCAAGCACGAGTCGACTCCGATCCCAACGGAAATATTGTCAGGAGGTACAGACTGTGTCCAACGGAAATAGAGAGAAGAAGAGCATCCAAGTGAATCCCAAAGCTTCCTCTCCATCCGTGTGCTGCCTCAATGATCCTCTACCTCGTGCCAAATCAGAAGAGGGTCAAGTAAAGAAGAAGCCGAGTTCCTTCATCTTCAAAATTCGTTTGAGAGCTTCTCTTTACTCCATTTGTTTATATTTGCTTTATTTGCTTAGTTAAGAAGCTTGTATTTGCTTTAAATTCTTAGTCTAATATCTTGTAACTTGATTCAATCAAGGGATTGACTCAAGGGGTTAAGGTTTGTTGGTGAGCCAAAGGAAAAACCAACGGTGTTAAGGTTTGTTGGTGAGCCAAAGGAAAAACCAACGTTATAAGGTTGTGGTTGGTGAGCCTTTTGGGAAAACCAACTGGGTTGATTGTGAACCCGGAAAACAATCGTTGTAAGGTTGTGGTTGGTGAGCCTTTGGGAAAACCAACTGGGTTGGATTGTGAGCCCGTGAAAACAATCGGTTGGTTCTAGTCGGTGAGCCTATGAAAACCGACCGAGTTCGTTGTGATCTTGCAAAACAACAAGTTGGGATGTGAGCTTGTAAAACAACCGGCTGTAATCTAAAGGATTATAGTGAAATTTCCAAGAGGTCTTGGGGAGTGGATGTAGGTGCTGGGATGCACCGAACCACTATACTTTTGTTGTGTTTGTGATGCTCTTTGTTATCTAACTTCCTCACTCACTTACTTACTTAGATACATTGCTTGCTTAACTCTTCTCCGTGCATCCTCTAGTTGCAAGCATATTCAATTTACTTAATCAAGTCTCATTCAATATAACAGCATTAAGACTCATTGTATTGAATTGCATACTTGGATAAACTTAGACTAATCTTTTATTGAGTCCGCTGCTTAATAGTTGATTAGATTAGAATCATACTCTTGCTAAGTTTAAATTCCACTATGCATCCATACAACTTAGCTTAATTAACTCTAAAAGATTAGAAGTAGTTGAAAAGTTTTTAAAAGACCCAATTCACCCCCCCCTCTTGGGTTGTCACCTTGGGCAACACCTTTCCCCAGTTGGAAGTATGAAATCAGAAAATGATCTAGTTGCTAGAATATTTTTTTATATGACCTATGTTATCATGAGTTAGGATACTCCTTGAACTCTTAAATCTCTAAACCATCTTAAAGGTTTCCTAATTAAGTTAGAACCATAGTATTTCTAGTTACACACAGAAGATAAGGATCTTGTTAGAACTACAGCAATTGATGGGAGGGTCCATAAGAGCTATTAACACAAGGCTTTGATATGTAGTGAGGCCCAGTATAAAACATTAACATAGAAAACTACCACATAAGTTGAATGGATTCTAGGCCAAACAATTCGCAGTCAGCTAACACTGCTCATCAGAACTGTGGAGTTAAGCTTATGCACCAGATGTGTTAACTAGGAATTTGCTCACAAGAGCTTTGCTGCTGCGAAATTACTTGCAATGGCAGATAACATTGACACAGCGCAAACTTATTCACAGTGTTCCATCAGAAGGAAAACATGGTGAAAAAAAATCCATAAAATGTCAGATTATTTTTGCATAAATTTTCTTTATACTCCTGCTACACACATCACCAATACATTTATCTCTGAGAGGTCTTATGCATCAAAACTCCTTTCTCAACACTGATTACACTGATCTAAACTGCACATATGCCTTCAGCTTCCCACAGATGCAACATTTTGGATCTTGTTGTATGTGCCAGTTTGCTTATCCAAGGAGTACCTACATGAAAATGTGTATATTTCATGAGAGATCCATCCCACATATATGCACAAGCTTTTTTTTTTTTTAAACAAGGTTTCTAGGTGCAGCTCCTCATAATGATTCTGGCATTTAATCAAAAATGCTTGGGAGTAACAACGGAAAAGCAGAGGATTAGTGAAACCTCGGAAGTATCGGTAACGAAAGCTAGAAATCCATTCATATGCCTTCAGTTCTCCTGATTTGTATACTCAGTAACCAGAACTTTAGCCACCTTCTAAATAAGAGTGTAACAGAAAGAAGTAAAATTGCTTGAACTGCTCAGAACTCCATCCCATCCAATGAAAATACTTGTATCCGACAAGTTTTGATGAGATCCAGGGAGAAATTATTAGATGGACCCGGTCTTGTGCCATTGGTAAGCTGTCCACAAATTTATAAGTCTGATACTCCTCAAATTGCAACAGCCTGCCTATGGCATCAAGGTTATCAGCAATTATTTTTGCTTGTTGGAGATACTCCATGACAGCCCCGGAACCACGTCGAAGTGCCTGAAGTTGAAGATCGAGACATTGATTGACAGCGAGCCAAGTTTTGTGAAGCATAAGTATCAGCAAGCGAGATCCAGACTTCATACGACGCGGCAAAGTCACCAATCTAAGTCACAATCCTAATGCCAGTTGATCCTTGATATGCCATGTGTGAAACTCAGGATCGGGACTGGATACAAGCTTTCCTTCTTTTTTTATGGATCATATCTAACGAGTACAAGTATATCTAATAAAATTAAAAAATAAAATATTTCGGAGTGCCAAGGGCAACTCTTCATCTCCAGGGTACTACCGGAGGGACTATCTTCTTTACCGTCGATAATTTCAGAAAGCTCGTTTGCACGATACAGAAGAATACGTCTTTTCCAAACCATATAATTGTTCCTCTCCAGATGGATCCCAAATAGATAGAGACGAAGCACCCGTACAGGAGATAAAGACGAAGAGGAGCTTGCCATAATTGGTAAGATAAGAGAAGCAGAGAGGAAAGCGAAGCACGACAAAAGAAGTCGAAGAAACCAATACGCGTATTCATCTATTTTTGTGACTCTATTTTATATGCTTTAATATTATAATTCTATCTAGTGAATGAAAATTTCAATTTGATGTTTAAGTATTTATGTTCAAATGTTCGTCTCTTAAGTTCTCTGCTTATTGGTAATGACAAAAAAAAAAAGAAATACTAAAAGATAAGAAAAGAAACAGCAAAAAAAAAAAAGTAAAAAAAAGGGAGAAAAGCTTAAGCAAGCAAGTTAATCTCTAAAATTTGAAACCCTCCTTTAAATAGTCCTATTAATACATCAGAAAGAGGCAGAATTACTTATAAATCTTGTGATAAAAGTTAAATCAATTAATCATGCATAGAGAGTGAATGGTATCAAACATATATAAACTCAATCTAAAAGGATATTATTACTCTTTGAATTTTTGTAAATATAAACTCAGATGTTATTATTGCTTATTTCTACTATCTGAATTTTGTAAATTAATACTAAATTCTTAAAGATGTTATCACTGTTTACATTATTTTCTTTTGGAACTCAAGGATTTTATCATCATAAAAAAGAAGGAGATTATTGACCCTAAAGGGTTGATTTTGTATCTAGTAAGTGTGTTGGGTTGACTCATTTAATCTAGTAATTGTGTTGGGTTGACAAAGTTATTCCTCAAACTGGAAATTGACTCATTATTCATCTATCTAACTCCTCATACTAATACAAGCATATGCTAGAGTTATAATTTTAAAATATTAAATAGAGTAATAGATTATTGGCATGCGAAATTGATGACTTCATATTGATTAATAAATTAATTGATCTTGTATTATATTAGCAGTATCATTTGGGTTTAAGTATGCCAAATCATCTCAAAATAAAGTTAAAATGGGGGAGGAAGAGGCACGTTAACGGGAAGGAAAGAAGAGGAAAGCTCTCTTACATAAACATGAGCAAGAGTAGCAATCCAATGACCAACAATACAGCATATATAATATTAGCAAAGAAAATGAAAAAAGAAGCATAGATGAAGCCTCTACTTAGAGAAACAACCTCAAGACCTTCTTTAGCCATTTATTTATCCCAATCAGAAACAATTGTTAAAGCAAGGGCTGGCTTTTATTTGGGTTCTTCTATCTTTCACTTGACAAAGTTTATATTTTTGAAGAAACTATCCAAAATAATTTGAGATGGCCATGTTTTGACTTGGTTTCCTCATTTATAAAATAATGATGAAATTGTTAAATAATAATTTTTTTAGACATTATGCAACATTCCTTATAATAAAATAATAGTTAAATAATATTAGTTAGAAATATATGATGCTAACTAAATCATATCATTTTTAACCAGAAATAAAGTCATTTATTTAGTAATATATTATAATATTAAACCAAAATTTTCAGATTTTTTTTCGATGAAAAGAGTTCCGATGGGATTTGGTACATTAGTGCTGGTACGATCGCAACCAAAATTTTTTTAGTAGTTGTTTATTCATAAGGTTTAGATTGCTCCTTTCGATGCTGCAACAATCTCATTAATTCTTATTATACTCTGGATACTAATTTTCAGAATGCAGTCTAATTTCTATGAGAAAAACTAATGCCAAAGTGTGAAATATGGACCAACCGGTGCTAATGTGGTGCTGTGCAGATGGACCTTCAAACTTTCATGGACTCGAGTCCCAGCCCGTTTTTAATGAGACAAACATACACATTGTTTAGTCCATTGAGGAACTAGACTAAGCTTAGCATGTCATGGTGTTTTTTTTTTTTTCTTTGGTAGAAAGCATGTCATTGCATTTGCTATCGCACTGATCATGGGCCGAGCTTCGGGCTTAAACTCTATTTATTTATAATTGGGCTTCCAGCTTGGCCTGTATAAAATTGGACATTTTCTATACCCAAATCCTATCCATGTTCATCTCTAGTTTAGTGTCATGCCACTAGACTGCTACTTGTAGGACTACAACTTCGTAGGGATAGTTTGTTTTGCAATCACACCACTCAAAATTCTTCATTTTCTACAAATACCATTCTTAAGTTATGCGTTCTTTTTCTTTAATGATGCTAAATATGTGTCAAGAGAGCACCATACAATCATATAAGACATGATCAGCTGTGTTAGGATTGGAAGCAAGATCGAACTCACGTACTTTTGCAGCAGGTATAATTTTGATCACTTGCACTCGTCCTGAAATAATTTGCTTTTGATCACTTCCACTCTGGTGAACTCCATGGTAGTCGGAGCATGTAAACAGAAGTCTCTTGTTTCTTCTTTAAAAAAATTCTCTGATTCATTTTAAGCCACCCCTTTAGTTGCTAGTATCTCATGAAAATGATGAAAAGCAGGAAGAATTAGGTTATAATATAATCTTTTCAACATACGCGTATACTCCTAGTGGAATAAACTCTTATCTTCACAATTATATTATTTGCCATGCATAATGTTCAAAAAATTATAAAAACTTTCATTAGTTGATATTTTTAGTTTTCCGAACTACTCCAAATCCAGCAATGGGAACTTACCCTTCCTGCTGAAGAAATCAACAGAGTCTGACCATAGGAAAAAAGCCATGAAAGATGTCAAAAGCCATGCATCTTTCGCTCAACATCCTTTAGAGCTCCATGGTCTGGCATCCAAAGGTGCTTTACCAAACAGTACACAAAAGCCACTCGCCCATTTGCTTTATGCCTTCAGGCTAATAACTACAAGCACATGGGATGTGGGTCACTTGCTGTCAAAAGAAACCATATAGAGATGCAGCAATTGGTATTGAATTATAAATGGCACCGACCAAGTCGCCACCCACTCACATACAACCACTCGATGTCGAAGCCAATGATACCACCATTAAGAAATAGCTTTTAAAATCTAATAATAACAAGGCCCAAACCACATACTAGTTCTTAACAGTGAAAGCTGAGCTCTTACACAAACAGGTTCGGATTGCATCTCCCATGCAAAAGAATGATTAATCTTCTTTCACGACATCAACCATTAGATCACACCCAGCATAGATCTCAAAGCACTCCTAACTCCATTCATCCACTCGCACAGATCTTGAAGCAGCCATTGCGCAATGCAAAGATAGATTCGTGCGAATGAAGGTAAACCCTTTCTTTTCGCGCGAAAGATACAGCCACCGTCCTGCACAAACCACTCACCCACATGCCACAGACATATTTCATAATGGTATCTGAACATACCTGTAGACAGTCAGCACATGCACCGATCTCAGTTTGCACACCACCAGGAATTTATTTAGAAAGAGCCAAAAGGAAATCTCAGTATCAGAATACTTAAACAAGGCTGTCCTATAATATTTCCAGATCCAGAGACCTGCAGGGCCACTTAATGGGAAGCTTTTCCATGAAGGTCAACTTATTTGATAATTATTTTTCAAAAGAAAATCACTGGTAGACCACACCCACACACCATACCCCTTCTACCTGGCCTCCAGCGTTCTAAGTCACAGCCATCCTTGCATTCTTTCTCAAAAAATTAAGATTCTCTCCTCTCCATTTCCTCCTCATCTTTCAACTCACACAATGCCCACCATCCTCTCTCATCAGTATCCCCATACTTCCCCAAAATGGGCCAAGTACCTGTCTCTTTGCTCCTCATCTCCCACCTCCTAACACTTCCGACCGCCATCCATCATACAACAGCACAGCAAGAATGCACAAGCCTTAACACAGTTCCTCATCAGGTCAGAGCTGGCTACTGGTTCTCCCACTCTGACCGCTACTCACCAGTTTCCAACATCAACACCTCCCTCTACACTCACCTCTACTACTACTCCCTTTCTCTTGATGACACTGATTCTCGGGTTGCACTCCCACCCGATGACCAACTTCCCCTTTTAGCCACTTTCTCGACCACCATTAAAGCCGAAAACCCATCCCTTAAGACGATCTTGTCCATTGCCACAGATGATGGCCAAACTAATGTCTCCAATGCTGCCTTCTCCTCCATGGTAGCAAATCAAACTCTTCGAGCGGCATTCATCAATTCCACCATGGAACTAGCCAGGACCAATGCATTTGATGGGTTAGACTTGGCATGGCAATTTCCCTCCTCATCTTCTGACATGGCCAGCCTCGGGATCCTGCTTGCAGAATTGAGAGCCCGCATAAATGAGGAAGCACAGAGTTCATCTTCCCCTCTCCTGCTAACGGCCACAGTGTACTTCTCAAACCACCTGTTTGATGTGCCTGCTGACAATCTCGACTACCCGATGGAAGCCATCTCAGACAACCTTGATTGGACCAATGCCCTCTGTTTTGGTTACCACAAGAACAGCGATGTCACTGCTTTTGATGCTCCACTCTATGATAAGGCCTCCCACTTCTCTACAAGTTATGGCATTACTTCATGGCTGGATGCAGGAATCCCTGCATGCAAGCTGGTAATGGGTGTCCCTTTATATGGAAGATCTTGGTTCCTCAAGAACAAAATGAAGAATGAAGCAGGTGCACCAGTCGTGGCCGCAGGGCCTAGGCAAAAGATGAGCAACCAGACTGGTATGATGGCTTACTCTGAGATCAAAGAGATCTTGAAGGATCCCGACGTTGTCTTTCTATATGACAACCAGACAGTATCTGCATATATCCATTCTGGACGTCTGTGGGTCAGTTTTGACAGTTTAGAAGTGGTGGAGGTGAAGATAAAGTTTGCTCTGCAGAAACGGTTGCTGGGCTATTTTCTCTGGCCAATCAGTTTTGATGACTCAAATTATACAGTATCCAAACAAGGTGAGTGTTTAGTCAATTACTAACAAGAAGAGCTTCCTTACCCTTTTTTCTTTATCTCTGTGGGCACTTACCTGATAATTAATGCAGCTTCAGATATCTGGCTCAGAAACCATGACTCTCCGTATTATGAGGATGAGAATGGTGTTGAACAGGCACCTTCTCCAGCTCAGCTACCACCACAAGATGATGCTCTGACTCCATCAGCAGCCTTGTCTAGATCAACACACAGGTCTCCAACAACTCATCAATTACATCTAGATTTGTATATTTTGCTGTTTCTTCTCTTTTATCTTACAACACTTTAAGCAGCTCAGAAGTGTGAAAAGAACACCCTCCTGCAAAATTCTTTATCGTAGAGATCTTGATCCAATTTAAGTATTTCTTTGAACATACCTTTGCTCATTTTTACCATACCAACAAGTCCAAGTGGCTTTAATATCACATATATGTTGAATAGAGTAATGTAGTCTATACACAATATCAGCAAAAGACATACTACCAGTGAAGTTGAAAGCTGGATGATTGCATTAGTGGGTGTGCAAAGTATGCACCAAGTGTCAAGAATGTGATTGTTAAATAGGGCAATCGAATAAATTCCTTGTAATAATCTTTGGGCAACTTTTGACGTCCATCAAGAATTGCTGCAAAAGGAATTACACTTGTTCTGCTCCTTAAAACTTCAAAAGCTCGACCATATCGTGACGCCAGCCTTCTATCGCCATTCCAAACACCAAACAAATGGTGAGCAATCAAGCCAACTGAGGCAGCCACTGCTACTGAGTTACCAATCCAGAGAGTGTGAGCTAAGCACCAGATTACCTGCCCAACCATCTGAAGGTCCAAGGCCTACATTAGCGTCCTTGGTGGAAAGCACACATATCACTAAAACGCCATCAACATGGCTAGTATCATCAAATTTAAGTCAATTCTAATGAATGGTTCTCTATATCATGTTTATATAGCAAATCTTTTATAAACAGACTATATACCTGTGGATGTCTGGTGATTCTCATGATTCCAGTTTCCCATAGATGCATTTTTGGCTTATCAACAGCTGCAACTTCTAATAGATTGAAGGTGGATGGATAGAGAAAGAAGAAGGAGATGAAGGATGAAACCCACACAAGCTCATGGATTCCAGAGACACTCTGGACTTGCCATAGCTGAATACCATCATATCGGTGATTGATGAAGTAAGCCTAAAAAAAAAATAGCCTTCATTAGTTACTAAATTCCAAACAACAATGGTTAATAAAATTGACAACTCTTGAGAGGGACCGAGGGTGGTAGTGGTACTTTTTTGGAAAAAAATTTGGAAAAAAAAGCAGCTACTACAGTATATCACATGATTAAGAAAATAATATAAGAGCAAGTAGGCAACTCACAATAGTACTAACTGCTGAAGGGAGTGAGATTCCTGCAAACAAAACACGGTAAGCTCTCTCACCCATGAGTTTCTCACCAGCATCACGAAGACTTGCCATACCACTATGAACAGTAGCAAAAATAATAATAAGGATCGACATTATGACCTGTGTAAGAAAATTCAGAAAAGTCAACATTTGAGTTGCTTAACCATAATAACATGCACATAAACATGAGGAAAATTTCAAAGAAGACATTGATAAGTCATATAACAAAAAAATCTTATAAAGACAAACATTAGGATTTAGGACAACAAAAAAGCTCAGGCTAAAGAAATAAATCACTCCTTTCCAGCTCATTAATGGTAATGAAATGATTGGGTTTAATAAGTATTGCAAATTATCCTTCAAAGATGTCAGAACCAAACCCACTTAAATTGGATGGATTAACAGGTGAAGCAATGATGTACTTTTTGCACTTTGGCAATTTTGTATTGGCATGTTACTATTCAGTTAATAACATATTAAAACTGATAACTATATCCATCCATGTAATTTCCCTAATAGATACGGACAACATAGGCTACGTTAGGTATTTTCTACCATCTGCCATACAGATACAACCTAAGAATCTATAACTGCATCTAAGACTATATAATTGCTGGTGATGCTGATGAAGTGCCAATTACTTTTGTTACTTGATGCACTCTTCCCTGATTATGAACCTTCAGATAAGTAAACAACAAAGAGAATCCATCATTCACAGTTCACCACCTCTCTTAAATTTTCTGCACAGCCAAATATTTCAGCTCCTCCGAGGTTTATAACAAGTCAAAAGGTCCTTAACATCTAGCCCCGCCCCCACCACCACCACCCCCCCCCCCCCCCCCCCCCCCCCCCCCCCCCCCCCAAAAAAAAAACACCTCACCACCCTGCCCACCACCCTTAAAAACTTGGAACCTTTTGTGAATTGGCAGTAAAATCTGCATGACATGTAATAGGCATTTTTTTCAAGGAATAAAATATTTCCTTTGTGATTTGGATTGTATGGGCCTTAAGTCCAAGTTATAAGCCTGAGGATCACATTTTGGAACCAAGTAGAAAAGGTTCCTTCAAGGCTTCAAGCATATTATGTTTTCTAAAGGAGGACTAAAAAGAGTTCATTAGAAGACGGGACAAAAGTTTAATTAAAGAAACTTTGTGCAAAGAAGCTTTGTCTACAAGGAAGGAAATACAACCAGTGTAGGGTGTCTTCAAAATCCCTTATTCATGTGCTTATGCTCATATAGTCGTATTACTTGAAATAGGAATCAACAAAAGTTGAAACATCAAAATTTCTTTTCATCCCCTCTTTGCATTTAGTTGTCCTTAGATAAATCCATTTTAGTATATTCATAAAATTTTGATGCATTAATACTATTATAGTATTTTGTCCTTATATATGCTTATCTCTAATTGAGTCTGGTTATATTATGAAGTGAAAGAAACAATGAGGCAAACATATGGAGATGTGATGGTTGGATGAGGGAGAAAGCTATCCAATTGTAAAATTCTCATCATACATGTATTTTGAGCTTATTAGAATAAAATTATGGTTCATATGGCATCATTTTCTGTTTGTTTCTTACCATAATATCTTGGACATCATATGGTCCACTCTGCAGCAAAGAAAAAGCTTTTGTTGCATGGTTGAACAACACAAATGAATTTTTCACCAAGTGAGCTGAATGAGCTCTTCAGTTCATCCCAAAATGTAGTTATCACTACCTTAATGTAATCATACTCTAGACTCAAAACTCGAAGTTTGCTGAATATCTCACTTGCAGGTGATTTCTTTGTTTTTAGCCCTTTCCACATTGTGATATCAATGTAGTTCACATCCTAGAGCTAAAATCTTAAAGTTAGACTTTTGCCATATTGCCCCTGCGCCCCGCCCCACCCCTACAACTCCCAAAAACCTAAAAAAGAAAACTGAAAAAAAAATGTTGTTAGTTTACGGTGCATAAGTTACTCTTCAAGGAGAATGAAGCATAGAAGATGTTCACTTTCTTCTGGTTGCCTGACTTAATATTTTAGTGGGCACCATACAAGTCCATTCCTGTGGAGGTTTCTAATGCTGCTGAAATTATTTAAGGTATGTTTTGTTTCCATGCTTGCCCCAGCTGTGCCAATAGAATCCTGCGCTGACCAACTCTTTCTCGAGCCTTTAATGCAATAGTTCAATTTTAGCTGAAATCAGAAATTCAGACTTCAAGGTTGAAAATTTTGATTTTTGAGAAAAGTTTACTCTGGGTATCTGTACTATAACCAAGTTGTTTTGATTACATGCTGAAAGACAGCATGAGTTAACCCAAATTGACTAAAATAGCAAAGTAGTATTACCATAAATAGAATATGAATTGCTTACCGCTCAGCTACAGCAAGCTGTCTCAGAGTGCACTAGATCAAAACATTGGGTTTCAACAACATGAAAGGTACTTCATAGATGCATCTTTCAGTTTACTGCAAACACTAACAAATCTATAGTAGACAAAACAGTGTAAATGAAGCTGTACTCAGTTGGGCTGAAACCTAATCAATGTTCCTGTATGGTAAAGCATATGCCTATATAAATCCATAACTGTAAAACATGAAGACTAGAAACAGTTGGATGATCATAAAGGTCTGAGTCAGGCTGTCAAGGCATCGGATGATCCTATTTTGCGCTAATGCAGGGATATGCATTATGTAAAAGTCAAGGATGGATCATTAAAAGCCATTATAATTTATAATACAACGTATTAATTCCAAGAGAGAAACAAGGACTGCCAGGGGCATCTACAGCAGATGTTCTTCTCCTTTGCCTCCCACTTGCTCTTGAAAGTCTTCTTAGAACAAGTCTTTCGGGTTTTCTACAGCAGATGTTTCTTCTTCTATGCCTCCTACTTGCCCTTGAAAGTTCTTAAGAAACAAGTCTCTTCAGGCTATCTAACGAAGTTCAGGTCAAAAAGGGACAAGACTTGCTCTGCTATTTAGTCTCACACTCCTCTTAGCCTAAGACCTAAAGAAATGAATTGCCCAGGTGAGGTTAAAATAGTATCTGCATCAATGGCTGGCCAGGTAACAGATCAAAGGTGATTCCTTTTATCTAAATCATCCCTCTTTCTTATCTTAGGTTTACAAGAAGATCTTGCATCAACATCCTGTAAATCATTGTTGTTAACAGGGTCACTTAATGTGGCATTTGCAAGATCCACTATCCACAATTCTTCAAAGCATGAATATTAGTCTTCAGAATTTTGTTGAGGCCAACTTGCCGATATTCCTTTTGGACTCAGATGCGCAACTGATGCAATGCTTACTGGACCAATTTTCAGAAGCAGATGCACAAATTATAAAATCAGCCAGTGTTGGCTCTAAATTAATTATCCCATTATCAAATCTATGTATCATAGATTTATTTAACAAAATATTTTCTAATATCAAGAAAGGAATGTTTTCTTCACAACCAAACTGGCAGACAACCAGATTTGGTTATAAGTTCTATGATGTGAGAACTACTGCTTCTAAAAGATGTTCCCCATGAATATATGCTGAAATGAAAACCAATTAACTACTTTCCACCTGCTATTATATCTGATTCTATTGCTATAATAGAATATGTTCGTAATTATTTCTACAATTTAGTATCCAATTAAAGATATATTTCCTTCTCCTTTGGAAAGATCAACCCAACTTCAGTGGACCTAACCATGTCTGAAATGTCATCTACAACTTGATGTATAAATACCACCTGTATTGCATTCTTGAAGGAACTACACTTATATATTCTCCACAGAATGCATACTTGACCCTGCGGCAAGGTAATGAAGAGATAACATCTTTACCTTCCCAGGCAGAACAGTTGCATCGAAATCTTTAACGGATTGGTACATAAGTGCCAAGCCTGACAGCACTACCTTCCTTTAGGTTATCAGATTAGCCATCAACATTACCACTAGATGAATGACAATGGTCCCCTTCAAAGGAAGCACAAAAGAGAAAAGCTAAGTCATTTGAAGAGTATCCAAAAGTCTCTTCACCCATGTCTTGAGCATCAATGGTGGGGTTGCTATAGCCTTTGCTGACTTGAACATCATAATCATTTTTCTTCAGAAGGGGGTTAATTTGATTTGCAAGCTATAGTGCAGAGCATGGAGGAACTTAGACAATATACTTCAGCCAAAACCTTGAAATATTATTTGTGGTAAACATATTTATAGCCCTCATTCGGATAGCCGAATCATGATAAACCTTAGAACTATCATAAGTTTTAGACTCTGTCTGACTTTTCCATCATCCTTGCCAAAAATAATTTCTTCAAGTAGGTCATATTCATCTTACACAACATGGAAATCCAGAGGGCCGACAGGTCATAAGGAGTTTGTCATCAAGAGTTAAACAACCAAATGTTTCAGCAACAATAAGAGTCCAGGCATCATGCATCTTGTCCATCCCACCCAGCCAATTATGTAAAGAGGACTATATATTATACAGAAACACACACCTAAGTTTAACACTCTATCATGCCACCAAGTAATAGTAATGTAGCATAGGGTCTTCTTGGTTATTAATTACAGATTCCAACAAAATGAATATGAAAATATCTAAAGCTAAATCAATATCTACACTATTCCTCTTCCTTTTGCTAGCCATCATGGTCTAGGTCTAGGTTCAATTTAGTTTATCTATTATCAGATGAACCTTAATACGTAAAAATAAGACCAGATATGGATCTTATGATCCGAAGGATCATATTACCCACAATCTGGATCCTAAAAACCATCTTACAATCCATACTGATCCTGATCTGGAGATCAGACCCAAATTGTAAAGGGCCATTTTGATCCGGATCATTCATTCTGGATTGTGAATCATTAGATTCTGATAACAATGAATGTCTACCTTTAAGCTTCCATTTAACACCAAATTGCATAAACTCTACCAGAACTAGATCAGCAAGAACTTTTTATCATGTAGATATCATGGATTAGCATCAGGATCAAATTGGCAAACTCAACCTCATCCGAGAGATTGGTTTTGCATATCAACCAACTCCACAACTAAAACAAGTACTATATCAATATAAGAATCTTACAACTTCTTGTTACAATTTATCTTTATACCAAAATACCTCAATCTCAAACTAGAAGCCTTATCTCAACTATTTAGGATCTCATATACAAAAAGAGATGTAAGTGTATGCACAATAATATTATCTTTGATGCCCAACATAATATTTTAATGGGCCTTTTTCTCAGTTTTATAAATTAATGTTCAGCCATCTAGTTGGGAGTTCTGGTGCATATCATGTTCCTTCTAAGCTTCCACTGAGCAGCTCCTTGCATGCCATGTGATATCCCAACTGGTTAGCAATCTCCAGTAAAGCTAGGACTATAAATAAACAGGTTATGAATTGACAGTTTTCTGTTTGATGCATCACCATAAAGGAACAAGGGTAGTGCATTAAGAACAGCAGCCAAGGATCCCAAATCTAACACAGCAAATCTCTTAAACTGCTGACTAGAGAGATGGCAGAGAAATGTTTTTTAAATAGAAATTGACAAGAACCAACTTATTAGAAGTATAAAAATATATGGACATGCAATCATATATTAGATTCTAATAAAAAAATATTCTTCTGAATAAGTAGAAACTTAAAGAGTGATGCAACTTCCCCTGTTAATAGATAACCCGGATAGCTTTGGTGCATAACCAGATGGAAGGCCACCCAATTCATCGAAACCCAAACCCACTTAGGACCCTCAAATTTCCCAAAGGACCAAGCACCAAAAGCCAAAAACCAAATCTCAAGCTACTGAAGTAAGATATAGTTTGCTCTTTTACATTCAAATACGAAAGGAAAAGTTCACAACAAGCGCCAATTACCAAACAATCAATCCACCTAATACCCAATATATCAAATCAGTTTCAGGCAACGAAATTCCCATACCTTAAGAAGCATGAGAAAACACCAAAAACTATAATCAAATTTTCCAAAAATTTGGAGACACTAGCAAAGAACATCAATTTAGAATTTTTGGGAAAGGACTAACCTCGTGGCTGTCCGAAAGCTCCGAAACGGCATTAACGAAAGCCGTCCCAAACCCGGTGGAAGGATCGATCCACAAGACATTCAGAGCGAAGAGCACAACTCCCAGAATCCCTGTGAAGTAGACCCAAGAAGAGATCTTTTGCTTCCCCATTTCAAACACTGCAGAATCCTCGCCAATTGGAGCTTCGTCAGAGGCCGCATCCTTAGTCTCTGGCTCTCCAATCGACGTGCCTCTGGTGCGAATTCTACCAACAAACCGAAGAAACGTCGAAGGGTTGGGAGTCAGCGAAATCATCCAAAGGTCGGGGCTTTGCAGGGGTTTGGGGGAGCAGAGGGAAGAGGGAGCCCGGGCGGAGGGGGTTGGGCCGTGGCGGCCGTGACACCGGCCGTAGGGGAGGAAGGGAGAGGGGGAGCTGGAGAGGAGAACAGAGGAAGCCATTCTTGAGTGCGGTGATAACTGAGGAGAGAGAGAGACAAGGAGAAGCCTTTGAAAGGGTGCGTTTTTGTTTTTTTTTTTCAGGGAATACCGACTTCTGGAGAAATGCTTCCCAAATGGCATCTTTAGAGTGGAATCCTTTAGTGGGACGGTTTTGGACGGTGGCGGCAACTTGATGGAAAAAAATAAATAAAACTTTTTATTGCATTTAATTAATAGAATTTGATAAGTAATTTATCTAATTTACCTACCAAGTAATGTCATATTTGACACGTGTCATACAATATTTTATTATATTTAACTTATATAATTCGATAATAAAATTTTATTTTTAACTAATTTGATATGAAGCAGCTTCGAGTGCATGAATATATGAAATAAAATAAATTAGTCATTATTTATCTTGGTTTGCAAGCACGTTTACTTGATGTAGCACAACTATGGAGAAAGAGGAGAAGGAGGAAGAACAAGGGAGGGAGAAGGAAGAAGAGATTATAGAGATGTAGGAAGAAAAGAAGTGGAGGAGGAGGAGGAGGAGGAGGAAGAAGAACAAGAAGGAGGCGAGGGTTTTTTCATTCAATCATCAATTGCCTCATACATGAGAGGGATGGTCTTTATATAGACCTTACATATTGACCCAATTACATAAACCCAATTGACTAGTCTAATAACAAAATAACTGACTAAATTGACTTGACTAAGACAAAAGCAAATAATATAATAAAATAAAATGACTCGGACTCAAATGGACCCCATCCAGGTCTGACTCAATCCAGGAGCTTAGGATCATCTGAATGAAAGGCTCTGATGTCCCTATCAACTCCTCCCGGATGGAAAAAAACTCAACCCTGTCGAGTACAGGTTTGGCTGGTTGTCGTACTGCTCCAGGAGATCGGGGTCAAG
Source organism: Phoenix dactylifera (assembly GCF_009389715.1). Classification (NCBI taxonomy): domain Eukaryota; kingdom Viridiplantae; phylum Streptophyta; class Magnoliopsida; order Arecales; family Arecaceae; genus Phoenix; species Phoenix dactylifera. The sequence goes on along the minus strand of NC_052401.1, from coordinate 14,239,350 downwards.
GAGCTGCAACTGAGCTATGGAAATCCATATCACATCAGACTTTGGTCGACCTTTCCACCGAATAAGGTAACGTTGGTAACCACCGTTCCTGGTTGACATAACCTGCTCATCCAATATATGTTCTATTTGTTCTCTGCATACATGAAATTTGGGAGGTGGTGGCTCAACAGCAGGTAATAGGTCAGGGTGTTCAACATGGGCAGGTATATCCATGAAGGGGTAAGCAGACATGAATGTTGTCTTTTTATATGGGACTAAATCTTCAATATTAAAAATGTCACACTAATCCCATAGTCATCAGAAAGATCCACAATATATGCATTCGAACTAATTTTCTTTAAGACTTTGAACGGTTCCACACTACAAGCTTGCAATTTCTGGAACGTTTCCGAAGAAAGTCGTTCAAGCCTAATTCTTATCATGACGTAATCTCTTTCACTTAACTCTTTATAACGTCTGTGTAAATCAGCAAGAAATTTATATTTTAAGTTATTAAAGTGAATATAATTGCTGATTTCTTGATGCAATGAATCTGAATGTGATGCAAATGATTGTGCAGACTCAAAGTCTCTATACTGATGAGACATAGGAAACAGGTCTATGGGTTGTTTAGGTTTGTAATCATGCACCACTTCGATGGATTCATGCTTATGGACTTATTAACCGAACTATTATATGCAAACTCAACTGTCGGTAACATTAAATCCCAGGTCCTAGCATGCTCACCTACCAGACATCTTAAAAGATTTCTAGACTGCGGTTAACAACTTCTGTCTGTGTGGAGTGATTGATTAAAACCCTATTTGATTTTGATGAGATCAAAGCAATTGAGTATATTTCTTGTTTACTAATGAATTCAATTAAGTGTTTCAGTGAAAATCTTGTCTAAGTGTCTCAAGACTTGGTTCATAATTTTTGGATAAGTTAAGAAGTCAGCTTGAACCAAAGTCTGAGACTCGAGTCGACTCCAGAGTATCACGAGTCGACTCCAAGCGTATCAAGTTCACTGGCACGGGCTCGAGTCGACTCCAGATCTGTACGAGTCGACTCCGACTGAGAACAGACAGAAGAACAGAAAGCTTCAACTCAGAACCTGTCAACGAGTCGACTCCCAAAGTGCGCGAGTCGACTCCGATGTTCACCGAGTCGACTCCAGGATAGTAAGAGTCGACTCCAAGAGGAACACCAAGAAAAAGTCAGAGAGCAGTTTTCGGGTCTGAGATTCGAGTCGACTCCAGTGGAACGCGAGTCGACTCCGATGGTTGGCAAGTCGACTCCAAAGAAAGCAAGAGTCGACTCTCAGCGGTATACAAGGCAAAAGTCAGAGAGCGATTTTCGGACTCTGAGATTCGAGTCGACTCCCGCAATACGCGAGTCGACTCCGAGACACCGCGACCCCCAGGAAGACAGAAGACTAAGTTACTGCCTCTGAGATTCGAGTCGACTCCCAGACTGCTCGAGTCGACTCCACGACAGCTTCACATCAAAAGACAGAAGACCAAGTTTCGGAAACTGAGAGACGAGTCGACTCCGAGGAAGTTCGAGTCGACTCCAAGACTGGACGAGCCAAAATACAGAGGATCGGGAGTTCGGGCTCTGAGATTCGAGTCGACTCCCAGGACAGTCGAGTCGACTCGAGTGGACAAAATTCAAAATTGGATCCACGGACTTCAGTGGATGAGCCGACTCCAAAATTGCCAAGTCAGCTCCAGAAGTTGGCGAGTCGACTCCGGATCAAGACGAGTCGACTCCCAGTCGTGAAGGCAACTTTAATTCAAATTTGAAACAGTTGCCGAGTCGACTCCGGAAGAGTATGAGTCGACTCCCGCTACAGTCGAGTCGACTCCTGATCGCACGAGTCGACTCCAACCCACCAACGGACATATTGTCAGGCTGCGCAGAGTGTGCAGAACGGGCAGAAAAAGCACTCTAACGGCTAGTTCCCGTGGGGGTTGGTTTAAATAGCCACAGAAGACTGTAGCAAGGCAGAGAACACTCATTCCACTCAAAGCAATAGAGCATTCAATCTCTGCAACCTGTGCTTCAAAGAAAAAGAGGGACGAGCTGCATTTACTGCATCCACCTACACCTTCCCTGCAATTAAAGAAGCTCCTCCTGCATTCAAGTCGACTACACATTCAAGAGGAGACTCGGAGTTCAAGAAGCCATTCCTCTTCTTCAGCTTAAAAGCGTTTGAGGGCTTCTAAACTCCTCTTTGATTATATTGTTTATCATCTGCTTTTGAGAAGCTTAGTTTTCCTTTTTATTTACAACTTGTATTTACTTGGCTCAATCGGGGGATTGAATCAAGGGGATTGAGGTTGGTTGGTGAGCCGAGTGTAAAACCAACGAGTGTAAGGGTTCGATTGTGATCCCGGAAAAACAATCGGAGTGGTTCTAGTCGGTGAGCCTGGAAAAACCGACCGAGTTCGTTGTGAGCTCGTAAAACAACAAGTTAGGTTGTGAGCTTGGAAAACAACCGACTGTAATCCAAGAGGGTTATAGTGAATTCCCAAGTGAGACTTGGGGAGTGGACGTAGGAGCAAGGGTTAGCTCCGAACCACTATAAAACTTTGTGTTTGTGATTGGATTGTCTCTCTTCTTCTTCCTCTCATATCACTCACAGCACTTAGCATTCATTAAATAACTTGCAATAGTTTTTAATTAATCATCCATAACGTTTTAAATACTCAAATTATTTTAAAACCCAATTCACCCCCCCTCTTGGGTTGTCTATCTGGGCAACAAGTGGTATCAGAGCCTAAACTCTTCCACCCAAGAGTAAAAGATCGAAATGACAACCCCTTTCGGATCTTCTCACATTGAGGGTCAGTCCACCCAAAGACCCCCATATTTTAATGGATCCGACTACTCATATTGGAAGGCTAGAATGAGAATATTCATCCAAGCCCAAGACTATGAGATGTGGACCATTATAGTAAATGGCCCATACATCCCATCCATATATGTAGAGGGTGTCACGGTACCCAAACTAGAAAAGGATTGGGATGAGCATGACATGAGAAAGGCACAACTTAATTCTAAAGCTATGAATGTACTTTATTGTGCCTTAGATAGAAATGAATTCAATAGGGTCTCTACCTGCAACTCTGCAAAAGAGATCTGGGATAGACTTGAAGTGACCCATGAGGGCACAAATCAAGTTAAAGAATCCAAAATTAATATATTGGTTCATAAGTATGAACTATTTAAAATGGATTCTAATGAGACAATCACTAGCATGTTCACTAGGTTTACTGATATTGTCAATGGCCTAAAAAGCCTTGGCAAGAGCTATACTAACAGTGATCTTGTCAGGAAAATACTTCGTTGTCTACCAAGGTCATGGGAAGTCAAGGTGACGGCAATCCAAGAAGCTAAAGATTTGAACAAGCTTCCACTTGAAGAGCTCCTTGGATCCCTTATGACGCACGAGCTCACCATGAAACAACACAACGAGGAAGAGTCCTCCCATAAGAAAAAGGTAATAGTTTTAAAATCTACTTCATCTAACAAAGACTTATCTTGCAGTAGCAGCAGTGAAGAAGAAGAACATGAGGAAGATGATGGTGAGGCACTTCTTGTGCGCAAGTTCAAGAAATTCATCAACCACAAGAAGGCGTATCATCAAAGGAGAGGCCCCTCAAATTCCTATCGAAAGGATAAGGGTAAGGAAAGGGAAAATGAGGGGATTGGGTGTTACGAGTGCAAGAAGCCCGGTCACATAAGAGCTGAGTGCCCTTTACTGAAGAAGGGGAGTAAGTACAAGAAGAAGAAGGCTCTTGTCACAACACTATCCGACTCCGACTCATCATCCTCCTTATTAGATGATGAACAAGAAGAGAAGGCCAATTTCTGCTTCATGGCCAATGAAAATGAGGTAACTTCCGATACGCATTTTGATTTTTCTTTTGATGAACTCTATGATGCTTTTAATGAACTAATGATTGAATATAAGGATATAAATGTTAAAAACAGAGAACTAAAAGTAACTAACCAAACTTATATCCGTAAGTATGATTCATTAGTTAAGGATAAAGATGCTCTTATCAAAGAAAATCTAGAACTTAAAACAAGCAACCAACTTTTAGTTAAGAAAACTAACACCTTAAGTAAAGATAACGAAAAACTAACTAAGGAACTTTCAGAACTTAAAAACCATAAACAAATCTTAAACAAGGATCTAACAAAAGAACTAAATGATCTAAAAGCAGAAAATCAAACAATAACTAAAGAACTTGAAAAATACAAACCTTTAGTTGAAAAATTTACATATAGTTCTGAAAAATTAAACATGATACTTAATAGTCAACGAGCCGTATTTAATAAAGCGGGTTTAGGGTATAAACCAAGAAATAAACAAAAACTTCTTAGTAACTTCTTTGTTAAAGCTGGAGAAAGTAAAACTAAGAAAATAACCTGTTTTTGTTGTGGAACTGTAGGACATAAGGCAAATGTATGTGACTATAGGAAAGGGAAAACAAAAAGAAAAATTAAAAGGGTATGGGTTCCAAAAGGAACCAACTTGACTAACCATGAAGGACCCAAGAAAACTTGGGTACCTAAGATGACATGATTTGCTTGTGTAGGAGTGTCTTGCAGCCAAGGTCTACAAAAACTGCTGGTATTTGGATAGTGGCTGCTCAAGGCACATGACGGGTGATAAGGATCAATTTTTCACCCTTGAAGTTAAGAAGGGAGGTGCTGTGACTTTTGGAGACAACAACCAAGGTCACATCATTGGTATTGGTAAAGTTCAAATCACCCCTTCAACTTTTATAGATAATGTTAGATATGTTGATGGTCTTAAGCATAACTTGTTAAGCATTAGTCAATTATGTGATAAAGGATATGATGTTATGTTTAAACCATCACTATGCATTATAACAAACCCTAATGACAATAGTTTAGTTTTTAAAGGGATTAGACGTGGAAATGTATATGTTGTTGACCTAGAAGATCTTGCAAAACATAACCAATGTTTAGTTGTTAATGAAACTAAAGATAATGATGCTAGTTGGTTATGGCACCGTAAGTTAGGTCATGCAAGCATGGACACAATAACTAAACTAGTTAAAAGAGATTCCGTGATAGGTTTGCCAAAATTAAAATTTGAAAAGAACAAAATATGTGAAGCATGTCAATTTGGCAAACAATCTAGGAACTCATTTAAATCCACAAAATGTGTCTCTACCTCTAGGCCTCTAGAATTATTACACATGGACCTATTCGGACCAACTAGAACAACAAGCCTAGGTGGAAATAAATATGGTCTAGTTATTGTAGATGATTACTCTAGGTACACATGGGTCATGTTCCTAGCACATAAGGATCAAGCATTTTCTGTTTTTAAGAAGTTCCATAAGGAAGTAACAAATGCTAGAGAGTCTTCAGTCATAGCCATTAGAAGTGACCATGGAACTGAATTCGAAAATCAGTCATTTGAGGAATTTTATAGTAAAAAGGGGATAACCCATAATTTTTCTGCACCTAGGACACCACAACAAAATGGAGTTGTGGAAAGGAAAAATAGGACTCTAGAGGAAATGGCTAGAACTATGTTATGTGAAAGTAACCTCCCTAAGTACTTTTGGGGAGAAGCCATTAATACTTCTTGCCATATATTAAATAGAGTTTTATTAAGACCCATCATAAAGAAAACACCTTATGAACTTTGGAAAAACAGAAAACCAAAAGTTAATTACTTTCATATTTTTGGATGTAGGTGTTTTGTTCATAATAATGGGAAAGATAATCTAGGTAAATTTGACTCTAAATCGGATGAAGGAATATTCTTAGGTTACTCTACAACTAGTAAAGCCTATAGAGTCTTTAATAAAAGAACCTTAGTTATAGAAGAATCTATACATGTTGTATTTGATGACTCTAGTGACATCTCCTCTAGTAAGAAAGTTAATTTTGATGATGATGTTGAAATTCTTGAAGAAAAGATAGATGAGATGGCATTACAAGATGATAATCAAAAGTTGAGTGAAGGAGCATCATCAAGCCAAGAGGCTATTGTGGATCATGGGCTAACTAAAGCTTGGAGGTATGCTCACGGGCATCCTAAGGAACTAATTCTAGATGATCCATCTCAACCGGTTAGGACTAGAGCATCCCTTAGAAATTTAAATAACCATCTAGCTTTTGTCTCACACTTTGAGCCCAAACACATAGAAGAGGCCGAAAATGATGTAAATTGGATAAATGCAATGCAAGAAGAACTAAACCAATTTACTAGAAACAAGGTATGGAATCTAATAGAGAGACCTTCTGAATATCCTATTATAGGCACGAAATGGATTTATAAAAATAAACTTGATGAAAATGAAATTGTTATAAGGAATAAGGCTAGACTAGTAGCAAAGGTTATAATCAAGAAGAAGGTATAGATTTTGATGAAACCTTTGCTCCTGTAGCTAGACTTGAGGCTATTAGACTATTATTAGCATATGCATGCTCTAAGGACTTCAAATTATTTCAAATGGATGTAAAAAGTGCATTTTTAAATGGGTATATTAATGAGGAGGTATATGTAGAACAACCTCCTGGTTTTGAAGATTATCAGTACCCTAATCATGTATATAAACTGAACAAAGCACTTTATGGTTTAAAACAAGCACCTAGAGCATGGTATGAGAGACTTAGCAAATTCTTGTTAGAACACGAATTCTCTAGGGGAAATGTAGATACAACCCTATTTCTGAAAAAGGATAACAAAGATATGTTATTAGTACAGATTTATGTAGATGATATTATTTTCGGTGCTACTAACAATCGCCTCTGCGAAGAATTTGCTGATTTGATGCAGAGTGAATTTGAGATGAGCATGATGGGAGAGCTGAACTACTTCCTCGGGCTTCAAATCAAACAGACTGAAGGAGGCATCTTCATCAATCAAGCTAAATATATCAAGGAGATGCTCAAGAAGTTTGATATGGAGGGAAACAAGTCAATCAGCACCCCCATGAGCTCATCATGCAAATTAGACCAAGACGAATCAGGTAAATCTGTTGATCAGAAATTGTATAGAGGTATGATAGGATCCTTATTGTATCTTACTGCAAGTAGACCTGATATTATGTTTAGTGTTTGCATGTGTGCTAGATATCAGGCTAATCCTAAAGAATCACACCTAGCTGCAGTTAAGAGAATTTTTAAATACTTAATAGGAACTAAGAACATAGGGCTATGGTACTCTAAAGAATCTAGCCTAAACTTAATAGGATACACAGATTCAGACTTCGCTGGATGTAAGCTTGATAGAAAAAGTACCAGCGGGTCGTGTCAATTTCTAGGAGAAAACCTTATCTCATGGTTTAGCAAGAAACAAAACTCGGTTGCATTATCCACTGCTGAAGCTGAATATGTTGCAGCCGGGAGTTGTTGTGCTCAGATCTTGTGGATTAAACAACAATTAGAAGATTATGGCATTAAACAAGATAAAATTCCTATTAACTGTGATAATACAAGTGCCATTAATCTAACTAAAAATCCAATTCAGCACTCAAGAACTAAACACATTGAGATAAGACATCACTTCATAAGAGATCATGTATTGAATGGTGATGTGACACTCCAATTTGTTTGTACTGATAATCAATTAGCAGACATTTTTACAAAACCCCTAAGTGAAGAGAGGTTTAGTGTGCTTAGGAGGGGATTAGGAGTGATTGATCCATCCTAGTGGTAGTTTCCACTAGATTCATTGGTTTTGATGATTAGATTGTGGTTAAATTGGAGTTTCTTTTCGAAGATCATGAAATCAGATCGAAATTTAGTGATTTTCCCTCATTTGGCACGATAATAACATGATTATTAGGTGCGTGCCAAGGTTAGAGACGACTCGAGTAAGTTTCAGAGTCGGCTCCTAAGGGGGAGTCAACTCGCATATAGTCGGGAGTCGACTCGAAGTCTACAGGCGCATAAGGAGAGTCGACTCGCGCATATTCTGGAGTCGACTCGAGGTCGAGTCGACTCGCGACTCAGTGGAGTCGACTCGCAGTCGGAATCCGACTTTTTAACCCTAGATTTGTCGTTTCGAAAACACTTTTCTCTCAAGCCGCCACTGTTCAAAAAGCCCTAGAGCCGACTCCTAGGTCGTCCCCGATCGTCTCCAACCCCTTTTTCGTCGATTTTTCACCGGTTCTTAGGGTTTTCGTCCGTTCCTAGGTCGTCTCCGGTCCGTCCCAAGCTTCCTCCGTCGACCTCTCACCGTTCTTTAGGTTTTCATCCTGTCTAGGTCATAATGCCGCGTAAGACCGTTGTCCGCAAGAGGTCCCGACCCGAGGCCGGTCCCGAGCGACGCTCCAAGGCGCGGCACGATCCCGCGAGGCAACCACCTCCGGCTCGTTCCCCGCCTAGGGCGGTTCCCGCAAGGCCATTGGCCGGGAAGGCCGTCACCACCGGGAGATATGTCGATTTCGACTATCTCTCCCGGAAAGGGTTCACCATAGGTGATAGGCTTAGGGCACAGGGATTAGAGTACTTCCTCACTTTAGATCTCCCCACTTACCCTGGCCTTGTTAGAGAGTTCTATGGTACCGTCTATCGGGGAGATGGAGGTATCGAGGGCACAGTAGCCGGTGTCCCTCTGTTTGTTACGGAGGATCTTATTGCCCAAATCCTCCACCTTCCATTAGTAGGGGTGGCTCCCACACACCCTGAGGACAGGGTTGAGGCCCTTACGGCCGTTCTAGGGCATCCACCCCAGTCACCTCTAGACGAGGTTTCTGCTAGCTCACTTCCGATTGAGGTGAGAATCCTTTTGAGTATACTGTCTAGGTCCATCTTTCCTAAGACAGGGAGATTTGATTTTGTAAATGAGAGAGACCTAGCTCTTATGTTTTATATTCTTCAGGACACCCCGATTAACTTCCCCAAACTCATCTATAGGTATATGTGTGAGCCCCTAGATAGACCTAGGCTCACCTTCCCATACGGCATGATATTCACCCTTCTGTTTAGGGAGTACGAGATTCCCATTCCTGAGGGGGAGCCCTTTCACGCATTGCGATGGACTGATCGCATGCGTGCAGGGACCCTACACAGGATGGGGTTTCGGAAGAGAGAGGGGATCTGGGTTAGGAAGTCGTCCCTCACCTCACAGACCACCAGACCTTCCCCCAGTCCTGAGCCCGATTCAGACTACCCAGACCTTCCAAACCATCCAGATCTTCCATCCACTCCTGCTCCTACCACCTCCGCCGGACCCTCCTCCTCAGCTCCACCCACTCAGCCTATGGAGGTCCGGATCTCGTCTGAGCAGCTCTGGGAGCTGCGGCAGGAGATAGTCCGAGATCTGCTCCAGGAGCTCCGGGGTGCGGTGCCTACTCCCTCTCCTGCGCCCACATCTTCCGCATTGGTCCCTTCCCTGACAGCCGTGACAGACATGACGGCTGAGGTGCGGCAAGAGATATACAACATGAGGACCTAGATACAGGCCCAGTTCCACAGCATGAGTGAGGTCACGAGCACCACTCGACAGATGCGGGATGACATCGGCCGTGACATGTCCACCACCACCGCAGGGGCCGAGCGCTTGTCGAATGTGCTCATCGACAAGCTGGACGGACTGCAGAAGTCAGTACTCGAGCTGGATACGACACAGAGCAGGGCCATCCAGGCCATCATTCGCCAGCTAGAGAACGTGACCAATGCGGTCCAATCACTCGTGGAGCGCATGCCTCGAGGAGATACCTCCTCGAGAGGAGGAGCCACATCCTCGAGAGGAGGAGTCACATCCTCGAGAGGAGGACCTATATCCTCGAGGAGACCGTAGCTACTTTTTGTATTTTGCTTTGACATGTATTGCTTTACGTTACTTATTGTATTCTGAAATGTACTTACATACAAATTAATACAATGAGTAGCCGCATTTTTCTTCAATAATGTGCCTTTTGATCTATGTTTGATTGTGTGTTCTGTTTACCTTCTTTTTGATATGATGACAAAAAGGGGGAGAAATATATAAAAGGAAGAAAAATATGCATAAAATATGTAAAAGGAATCAATGGAAATCAATAAAAAGATAAACTCTTAAAACACACAAATTTGTTCTAAGTGGATTCGGTACCCCGAGGCTCATTATCTCTCTTTTGGGGCTCCTAATGGAGTAATCTCCAGAATCTATTCAAGGAATATTCGGAGATTAGCTGAATCCTACTCAAGAACAAATTGACAGATTTTCCCTCTAAAAACCAAAATTTCAGTTCAAAAACTTCAAAGCATTAAAAGGAAATTCAAAGAATCAAAACAAAGTAGAATGCATATCTTGAGGGGGAGAATCTGAATTTTAATCAAGCTAAATCATTAATAACATATAAGCCAAACAATTGATTGCATAATATGAAGGCTTATATAATTCCAAATGAAAGGGGGAGCTTTAACTCCGAAATTTATTGTTTCACTCCTTTCAAGCTTGGATAAATTGAATTACCAGACATTTGAATTCATTTATGAATTTTATTTCATTGTTTATTGTGCAATTTACTTTACATATACTCAGTGTTTTGTCATCATCAAAAAGGGGGAGATTGTGGAGTGATTGATTAAAACCCTATTTGATTTTGATGAGATCAAAACAATTGAGTATATTTCTTGTTTACTAATGAATTCAATTAAGTGTTTCAGTGAAAATCTTGTCTAAGTGTCTCAAGACTTGGTTCATAATTTTTGGATAAGTTAAGAAGTCAGCTTGAACCAAAGTCTGAGACTCGAGTCGACTCCAGAGTATCACGAGTCGACTCCAAGCGTATCAAGTTCACTGGCACGGGCTCGAGTCGACTCCAGATCTGTACGAGTCGACTCCGATTGAGAACAGACAGAAGAACAGAAAGCTTCAACTCAGAACCTGTCAACGAGTCGACTCCCAAAGTGCGCGAGTCGACTCCGATGTTCACCGAGTCGACTCCAGGATAGTAAGAGTCGACTCCAAGAGGAACACCAAGAAAAAGTCAGAGAGCAGTTTTCGGGTCTGAGATTCGAGTCGACTCCAGTGGAACGCGAGTCGACTCCGATGGTTGGCAAGTCGACTCCAAAGAAAGCAAGAGTCGACTCTCAGCGGTATACAAGGCAAAAGTCAGAGAGCGATTTTCGGACTCTGAGATTCGAGTCGACTCCCGCAATACGCGAGTCGACTCCGAGACACCGCGACCCCCAGGAAGACAGAAGACTAAGTTACTGCCTCTGAGATTCGAGTCGACTCCCAGACTGCTCGAGTCGACTCCACGACAGCTTCACATCAAAAGACAGAAGACTAAGTTTCGGAAACTGAGAGACGAGTCGACTCCGAGGAAGTTCGAGTCGACTCCAAGACTGGACGAGCCAAAATACAGAGGATCGGGAGTTCAGGCTCTGAGATTCGAGTCGACTCCCGGGACAGTCGAGTCGACTCGAGTGGACAAAATTCAAAATTGGATCCACGGACTTCAGTGGATGAGCCGACTCCAAAATTGCCAAGTCAGCTCCAGAAGTTGGCGAGTCGACTCCGGGTCAAGACGAGTCGACTCCCAGTCGTGAAGGCAACTTTAATTCAAATTTGGAACAGTTGCCGAGTCGACTCCGGAAGAGTATGAGTCGACTCCCGCTACAGTCGAGTCGACTCCTGATCGCACGAGTCGACTCCAACCCACCAACGGACATATTGTCAGGCTGCGCAGAGTGTGCAGAACGGGCAGAAAAAGCACTCTAACGGCTAGTTCCCGTGGGGGTTGGTTTAAATAGCCACAGAAGATTGTAGCAAGGCAGAGAACACTCATTCCACTCAAAGCAATAGAGCATTCAATCTCTGCAACCTGTGCTTCAAAGAAAAAGAGGGACGAGCTGCACTTACTGCATCCACCTACACCTTCCCTGCAATTAAAGAAGCTCCTCCTGCATTCAAGTCGACTACACATTCAAGAGGAGACTCGGAGTTCAAGAAGCCATTCCTCTTCTTCAGCTTAAAAGCGTTTGAGGGCTTCTAAACTCCTCTTTGATTATATTGTTTATCATCTGCTTTTGAGAAGCTTAGTTTTCCTTTTTATTTACAACTTGTATTTACTTGGCTCAATCGGGGGATTGAATCAAGGGGATTGAGGTTGGTTGGTGAGCCGAGTGTAAAACCAACGAGTGTAAGGGTTCGATTGTGATCCCGGAAAAACAATCGGAGTGGTTCTAGTCGGTGAGCCTGGAAAAACCGACCGAGTTCGTTGTGAGCTCGTAAAACAACAAGTTAGGTTGTGAGCTTGGAAAACAACCGACTGTAATCCAAGAGGGTTATAGTGAATTCCCAAGTGAGACTTGGGGAGTGGACGTAGGAGCAAGGGTTAGCTCCGAACCACTATAAAACTTTGTGTTAGTGATTGGATTGTCTCTCTTCTTCTTCCTCTCATATCACTCACAGCACTTAGCATTCATTAAATAACTTGCAATAGTTTTTAATTAATCATCCATAACGTTTTAAATACTCAAATTATTTTAAAACCCAATTCACCCCCCCTCTTGGGTTGTCTATCTGGGCAACAGTCTGGCCATCAGTTTGTGGAGGCATATGAAAATTTTAATTTGGTGCCCATCATGTGCTAAAGAATTTTCCAAAAGTAGCTCATGAATTTAACATTCCTATCGGATACAATAGATTTTAGGAGGCCATGGAGTCTAACGACTTTGTCAAAATAAAGTTTTGCAATCCTAGAAGAATCAGAAGTCTTAGAACAGGGGAGAAAATGAGCCATCTTAGAAAATCGGTCCACAACTACAAAAATGGAATCATGTTTGGTGGAGGTACATGGAAGCCCTAACACAAAATCCATACTAACATCTTGCCAGGGATAATCGGGAACGGGTAGTGGAGTGTATAGACCAGTGTTCTGCTTACGTTGTTTGGCTAAATGACATGTGCGACACTGACCGATAATTTTGGCCACATCTCTCTTGAGACTCGGCCAGAAGAAACGTCTTTCCACCATTTCAATGGTTTTGTCTCTCCCAAAATGCCCAGACAGTCCTCCAGCATGTATTTTCCATACTAGGAAGCAAGGTCCGCCGTACCGGTACTGGTCGGCGTACCGGTGGCCGGCCGGACCGGTACGGTACCGGTCCGGTCCGGTCCGGTACGTACCGGCCGATATGCGGTAGTTTCAAAAACCACAGCGCGCGGCGCTGTGGTTCTAAAAAAAAAATCGTACCGGTGCGAACCGGCCGGTTCGCACCGGTACGAGGCCGGTACCGGCCGGTACGGGCTCCGAACCGGCCGGTACGGGCCCGAACCGGCCGGTACGCACCCGTACCGGCCGGTTCGGATAAAAAACCGAGAAATACCGGTTTTTTATCCGTTCCGGTACCGGTCTAGGACCGGACCGGTACGTACCGGCCCGTACCAGCCGGTACGGGCCGGTACGGCATTCCATACTAGGAAGTCTCTCAATGAGGTTCGGGGAATACACCATCGGTCGGAGCGAAAGAGGTAATCATCTTGTAGGAAAAAATCATCTTGTTCTCTCTACTCCATCTCGTAGGGTCAGGTATAATTCATAAAGTCGAGATGGTGGTATATTGTTCCCTGATGCTTGCAAAACCAATTACTTCAGTGCTCATCACGGATAGGAGGAAGATCCGTCGACTGAGCGCATCAGCAGCCTTGTTTTCAACTCCGGCTTTATGTTTCAGGACAAAAGTATAGGCTTGAAGAAACTCGATCCACCGGCCGTGTCGATGGTTTAGTTTCTTCTGGGAGTTGAGATACTTTAAAGCCTCATGGTCAGAGTACAAGACAAATTCTTGTGGTAGCAAATAGTGTTGCCAATGTCGCAAAGCTTGCACTACCGCGTAGAATTCCTTATCATAGGTGGAATAATGCAACCTGCCATTGCTTAATTTTTCACTAAAGAATGCGATAGGGTGACCTTCTTGGCTTAACACGCCACCTATGCCAACGCCAGAGGCATCACATGTGACCTCGAATACTTTTGTGAAATCAGGGAGGCGCAAGACAGGCGCTTCAGTCATGCTTTTCTTAATTTCATTAAATGCTTGGGATGCCTACTTAGTCCAGATAAAGTCTCCTTTTTTCATGCAATCTGTAATGGGAGATATTATTTAACTAAATCTAATGAAGCGACAATAGAAAGTAGCCAAGCCATGAAAACTACGTACTTCCGCGAGGGTCTTGGGCTCAGGCCAATCGACTATCGCGCTTACTTTTTCCGGATCAGTGAGGACACCCTTAGAAGACACTAACCCTAAGAAGGTGACATGATCGGTCAAGAAGGCACACTTCTTGGGGTTTGCAAAGAAACTTTCTCTCCTAAGGACATCACAGACCTGCCTTAAGTGTGAGAGATGGAGCTCTTGAGTGTGACTATAGATGAGGATGTCATCAAAATATACAACGACAAATTTATTCAAGAAAGGTCGAAAGATCTGTGTCATCATCCTCATAAAAGTACTGGGAGCATTTGTTAATCCGAATGGCATCACTAACCATTCGTAGAGTCCATCTTTGGTCTTAAAGGCAGTTTTCTATTCATCCCCAGGACGAACTCGAATCTGGTGATATCTACTCTTTAGGTCGATCTTGGAAAAAACTGTAGCACCGGACATAAATTCCAAAAGGTCATCTAGCCTAGGAATGAAAAAATGATACTTAACCGTGATTTTATTGATGGCACAGCTATCAACGGACATCCTCCAAGAACCATCTTTCTTGGGAGTGAGGAGTGCAGGTACAGCACAGGGGCTCAAATTCTCACAAATATACCCTCGGGTGAGGAGTTCGTCGACTTGACGTTTCAGTTCAGTGTGCTCGTTTGGGTTGAGCCTAGGATAGGAAAGATTTGGCAAGGATGCTCCATTAACGAGGTCAATTGCGTGCTAGATGTCACGCATCGGAGGGAGTGTATCTGAAAGATCCTTAGAAAAAATAGAGTGGAACTCCTCCAACAGGGAAACTACTTCTGGTGGGTGCTCAGGATTCGACCCACATTGATAACTCGAGCCACAAGGGCGAACACAGGTGAGTGGCTTTCAATATCTTTCATTACCTCTTTTGAAATAATGATGTGAAGTGATTCATCTTTCCGTAGTGTAGCACTCTTTTTTTCAGGGACGAGCTCTCTAGGAGACAATGAGTTTAGTATAATTTTCTGATCCTGTAACATAAAGCTACACGAATTCGATCATCCATGAAGTATGACGTCCCTATCGTATAACCAAGGTCTCCCTAGAATGACTTGATCTACGTCTATCGGAATGCAGTCACACCAGATTTCGTCTTTATAAGATAGGAATTGAATCGAGACGAGACATCTTTCCAACACCGAGATGGACGTCTTATCTACCCAGGCTACCTTATATGGGTTGGGATGAGGGGTAGATTTCAGGCCGAGGCGGGAAACAACTCCGGAAGCAATGGCGTTGATGCAACTCCCACTATCAAATAGGATTTTGCATGTTTTACCATTGATCTTAATAAGCGTGTAAAATAGGAAGATCCTACGCCAATCTTGCTCGGTCTTAGTCTGAGCTAGAGTACACCTAACCACATGAAGCCTAGGGATTTGGTTATTCCGATCAGTGGGCTCATTTTGGGGTTCAGCCTGGATAAACTCTAATCCGGTCTGTTTGTCTTCAAAGTCTTCTACAAAATCCTTGATGTTTGGTTCATAGACTTCTTCGACATATTCAGTCTCCTGGGTTTCAACTTCAAGTTCAGTCATTAGATAGGTCTTGGCATTATATTGAGACGCAATATGGCCAAATTTTTGGCACCTGAAACATTGGGTTTGGCTTCTTGAAGGAGGATTGAAACCTAGTATGCCCTTTTCTTTATCATTTGACGGATTTTGAATAGGCACCGGGGACGTCCTAGCCGGTGCTTGGCTAGAACCGGACTGGTTAGGAGTGTTGGAAAATGGTCTGGATTGCGGGAGATAATTTTGATTAGGTCGGGTTCCTGGGGGTATGGATCGAGAGTCAGTACGCCTCACTACAGGGATCCGTAAGAAACTACATCTTGAGCCAACTGGTATGTTTGGCCAAGGGTGGTAATCTCTCAAAGGATTAATTCTTTCTGGATCTCCTCGCGGAATTTTGCCCGAAACCTAGAGAGGGTAACAATCTCCTCTTCGATTACACCGCATCTCATATGAAACTCCTCAAATCGTGCAATGTAATCGGCAATGGTTGATGTCCCCTGAGTTAATTTCTGCCACCTATCCATAAGGCGTTGTCGGTAAGAGAATGACAGATATTTCTCATTCAGTTTTTTTTTCATATCCTCCCAGGTGGTGACACGAGGAAGCCTTTGGATCTCACGCATATGTTCAACATTATGCCTGTACCAGTGAGCTTGCCCAATAAGCTCCATTTTAGCAAACCGTACTTTTCTATCGTCAGTCATTTCGTACCACTCAAAATAATTATCTATGGCTGCTCTCCAATCAAGATACATGCTTGGCTCTAGTTGACCAGCAAAGGTGGGGGCATCTACTCTTACGGTACGAAGTAGTCGTTTGTCAAGATCGCGCTGGTGATCAGGAGGATATTGGTTCCTAGGAGGATGGGGAAGACCTACAGGTGGTGTGGCCAAACCAAACTCGGGATAAGCTGCGACTGGGGTTGACGGTTCAGGAGTCCTAGGATGTTGTACTAGAGCACGGATCTCTCGCTTGAATTCGTCATGATCAGCTCGTAAGGCAGCGATTTGTTCCACAAGATCTTGCAGAACTCTAGAATCTATTGTGGCTAAAGGGGTCTTAGAATGAGTGAGGAGGTACTCCTTACCACTACGGGTTGGAATGCAAGGACTACACCGGTTGATGGTATGACATGCAATGCTACTAAAGACCCTAACTGACTAACTGTGATGCAAGACAACCAACTAATGCAACCTACTATGAATTCGGTAATCAACAAATTTTTACAAAAGTAACTTAAAATTAAATGTTAGCAATTTATACTTCGGTTATTTCAGAATTAAAGTATGTAATTAGTCACTATAAGAAGTTAGGTTGCAAGCACGTATTACAGTCATTCTAATCCTAAAGTAATCTGATCGATGGATGTTGAGAAATATCCTGTCGCTATGGTGTGCTAATTTAATATTTAGATTTAAATGGGAAATAGGATGGGTGTGGTCGTAGTTGTTCTAGGTCTTGAAGCTTGACAAGAAAGTAAGTTTGTAAAATAGGACTGTCATGCAAGAGAACTAGAACATAATTAGATAAACAAGCCCAAAAGAAAGAAGAACCTGTCACCTGTGGTGAATGCAGTCAATCGAAAGTGTCCGTTGTAGAGTCTCGAGCACGAAGTTGGCACCGGACGGAGCTAGCTGGAGCGATGGACCTGGATCTGCAGCACAAGAGCTCCTGGGCTTCTGAAATGGGCTGAAGAAGGCACTGGATCAGGCCTGAAATAGGGCCTGTGGCCGATTGGGCTTGGGCCGCGTTACAGTAAACGGCGCACGGCCTAGACCAAGCCTGTTCTGAGACCGCCTGGGTCTGCGCCGCGCTCAAGGGAGGTTGGTACGCGGGTCGGGTGGTGGGACTGGGCTTGTGGCCTGTGGAACACGAACTGGGGTCAGGCCGGTTGAGCTCGGTTGTGACCTGATGGCACCGCCCGAATGCCTCCTGGTCTTGGGTGAGAGGAGAAGGCCAGATGGAGCTCGGTGAAGAGGCGCTGCAGGCGGCCCGCTCGGAGGCGACACTCGGGGTCGGCTCGGACGAGGGCTCGGCGGAGAGAAGAAGAGGCCCGGGTGGCGAGAGGCGAGGGCTCGGCGGCGACGAGGCACTCAGGCGGTGGAACTCGGGCGGCGGAGATGACGACGGTCACGGCTCGGGGAAGACGAAGAGGTAGCGAAGAAAGGAGGTGGCTGCAGTGCTGCAGTCGGCCGCAGGGAAGGAGATGCTCGGCGACGGCGATGTGGCGACAGGGCGGCGTGGAGCGGTGGCGCTTGGGTGGCGATGGCGGGCAAGAGCGGAGGCGGTGATGGCGAAGGCGATGGCGGCGATGACGTTCACGAAGGGTGGGCGGTGCGGCAGAAGAAGAAGCGGCGGCCGATCGGGATGATGAATAGAGGTAAGGTTTTTTTTTTTTTTTGGTCGTGTGCAAGGCACGTGCTACTTTTTTTTTTTTGAACCTTTACGGGTTCGGGTTTTCGGTTGCAACCTGCTCCGATAACCATTAGATCTAGCACGTGTAGATCATGTGCACTTTTTTTTTTGGATTTTTGGACCCGGGCTACCGAGTTGTGGGTAACGGGTTTAGAACTTACCCGTTACTTGACGTCGTCTTCAACCTCCCGACCGATTCGGGAGGGCGTGCTGGTCTCCTCAGCGGCAGCTACGGAACGGCTGAAAGGGACGGTGACGGAGCTCATGGCCACAGCTCTGCGGTCGATGGCGACAGCCACCGGCTGATCACGGCGGCGGATGGCCCCTTCCTGTGTGTGGTGGCCGGCGGCTGCTACGGTGGGTCCAAGAGACAGAGCCGAAAGAAGAGAGGCAATGCTCCTTCTCTTTTTGGCAACGGGAGTTGCACGTGGCCCGTCAACACGCTCTGGCATCCGTGGTCGGGGTACAGCGTAGATCTTATGCGCCCACCGGAATCCTGGAATCCGGCGCTGCTCTGCCATACACCAGGGTGGAGCTTCTGTGGGACGACGTTCTCCGGCAGAAATCAGTGGTGCGGCGGCGTTGTGAGGTGGTTCAGAGAATGGATCTCGGCACCGAGAAGGAAGCATAGGGGTGGGGCGAGAGCACAGCGACGGGGAAGGGCAAATCACGAAGGAGCTGTTCCTTCTTGTAAAGTCTGAAAAGAGAGGCACGGAAGGGGTCTCTTTCCAACCCACGGCAGCCCAGAAAAGAGAAACAGTTTTGGCACAGGGGCAAAACCAGGTGAGCTCTGATACCAAGCTGATGTAGCACAACTACAGAGAAAGAGAAGAAGAAGGAAGAACAAGGGAGGGAGAAGGAAGAAGAGGTTATAGAGACGCAAGAAGAAAAGAAGTGGAGGAGGAGGAAGAAGAAGAACAAAAAGGAGGTGAGGGTTTTTTCATTCAATCATCATTTGCCTCATACATAAGAGGGGTGGTCTTTATATAGACCTTACACATTGACCCAATTACATAAACCCAATTGACTAGTCTAATAACAAAATAATTGACTAAATTGACTTGACTAAGACAAAAGCAAATAATGTAATAAAATAAAATGACTTGGACTCAAATGGACCCCATCCGGGTCTGACTCAATTCGGGGGCTTAGGATCATCTGAATAAAGGACTCTGATGTCCCTATCATTACTCAAGCTCGTTCAGATGCTATTAGAAGACTAATTTTTGGCCCTCAAACTATGTAATTTATATATTTATTATGTACTTCACTTTCTATTTATAGAAATTTTTTATTACAAATTAATTATTTACTCTATCATTTTTTTCATTCGACGCTCCCCCTATCAACCCAAGATTATGTTTTCTTTCTCTTTTACTTCTTAAAATGATGGACACTTGTTATGTAACTTCTTGTCAAAAACTAAGTGAGATTGATTATAAATTTGGATTAGGAACCTTATGGGACTTTATGAAACATTTTTTGATAGTTGAATCAAGCATGGATATTAGTTTCAATAAGCTTTTTTTGGTTCACAAATTTTCAATTCTTAGCTTTGTATTTTTCATGTATTTTGTATTATTTTGGATATAATAGTTGATATTGGAGTATGGATAATAAAGTGATTAAAATTTATTGGTATGGGCCTTTTGCATAATTTTTAAGTGCCACAAAATGATTAAAATTCTATGAATATGCCAATCTAACTATGTTTCCATAGTTTTAGGGTCTATTTGGATGTTCCTATAGGCTTGAGTTAAAATTTCCGTAAGAATCTGGTCTGGTGATCTACCTTGCATCTTCTAAAAGCTAGCCTAAGCCCTAATCCAAATCCCAGTCTTTGGGCTATAGGAAGAAAAATTAACCAATGATTTTTTTTTTCTTTCCATAGTATTTGGATTATGAGGTGTCTAGTTGATAGAGCCATACTTAAATGGGCATCGCAAACAACGTATCCTTTGGAATTTTTAGTCTAGACTTGCAAGAATATCCAAACACCCCCTTAACGTAATCGGAGACCTAACTAATCTAGAATCTCCAAATAGACAAAGGAAGGAGGCAAATCAAGAAGCTTTGGTATTGGGTAGCAATATTTTTAAAAGCAAATAGGATAGTGAATCGATAAGTTGTCCAGTTCCTGGGTCGTTTAGTTTGACCGACCGATTGAATTGGTGATATCAGCAAGACATCATAATAATATTTTTATTTTCAAAAGTTCTAAAAAAATGAAAAAATTAGAAGGGAATAAAGTTGAAAGTAGCAATAGCTGGCTTCTGGCCACTGTGACAAAAAGCATAGCAACCACAGGGGAGGCAAAGAGAGGAGGGGAGGGGCTACCAGCCATTAGAACCTCGCTTCTTCTCTAAAACCCTTCTCCTCTCCTTTGCTTCTTCTCATAGTTGCAGTCTACTTCTAGGGTTTTAGCCATCTCACTTGGCCCTTGTGGCTAAAATGCTTGATCCATGGTGTCTTGGTGATGAATGGGTCACAAGGCTCTTCTCCAAGAATTCCATAATAGAGACCAAGTTCTGGATGGGAAATTAAACTTTAAGCCTTCCTTTGTGGTTGCCAGAAGGTCCAAACCCAGATCCACTCTCCCTCTCTTAAAATCTTTCTCCTCTCTCTCACCATCTCTCCATCTACCACCTCTCTTCCATCTCTCCTCCACTACAATTGCTCCAATGGATTTCATTGCACCTCTGAACTTGAACTCCAATCCCATCACCACTAACGGCGATGTTGAACCCACCTCCACCACCAACTTCTCCCTCCCTCTGATCACCTCTGAACCTAGGGTCCTCTAATAGGTCCCAGTCAAAGCTGAATTACAATTGTAAAAGTAATAGTATTCTCTTCGGGTGAGAATGTACCTCAAGTAGTTGGATAGAAATTTTGCTTCTCTTTATTCATGCATCCGGTAGAATTTAAATAGACAATGGATAACAACCTCTCCTAAACTTACGACCATAGTTTCCTATAATAAAGACTCTGACTGCAAAATAATAGCTAACAAATAACAAAATAATAGCTAACAAACACTCGACTTATTCCATACATGTGAACGTTATCCAGCAGACTAGATCAATTCTTCCATTAAAACTGCAACGGTCTTGGATGACCAAGTCTCCCCATGCATGCCATGCACGACGTTCCCTCACTCCCTATTATACTTGCGATTCTTTATGGGTGTGCGTTGGGTGCGCCTTGGCCTATCAGTCCTCTCGGAGTGAGGTTCTCCTAGATTTGACCGCGTTTTAAGAACTTTTAAAAGATCTTTAAACTGGACCAGACAAGTGACTAGTTCTTGGTTCAATCGGTCGATCTGGCCAGTTTGGTCCAATTTTAAAAATATTGTTGGCAGCAAAAAAGGAGCCGGTGAATAGGACCATGAATAAATGACACAAGTTGTTGCTGTCAGCAAGAAGAAAGGAGAGAGGAGTGAGCATTTCCGATAGAAACCACTCCAAGGCCATAAGAATAGATGCTTAATGGTCTTGATAGCGAAGAGTACAGTACCATGGACACAAAGTTGAAGATAACATCCCAAGCTGACGGAGGTAGTCAACAATAAGAGCAGGCAAAGTTTTCAAATGAAGAGCTTGATCCTCAAGGTGTCTCATAGTTTTATTTCTATAATCAAGAGAAGTTCCATAAAGAAATTAGATAAGACTCAGATACAAGCAAATTCTTTGATTTGCTACGTCCCCAAGTATAGAGTCTTCAAGAAGAGACTTCGGCCCTGTTTGGGGAGCTCTTGGAAGGCCAAAAAGCACTTTTTGGCCCTCCAAAAGTACTTTTAGATAAAAAATGGTGTTTGGTAAAATTTTCGGAAAGCTGTTTCAGCTTTGGCGGAAAGCTGAAAACAGCTTTTGGGGAGAAGCTCCAATTTGGAGCTTTCCGAAAACGCTGTTTTTAGTTTTGTCGGAAAGCTGTTTTTTGAACCAAAATACTTCCATTTAAATCAAACTTTTTCCCCCAAAACCCTCATCCCGCCTCTTCCTCTCTCACCTATCCTCTCCCTCTCCCTCTCCCTCTCTATCTTCTTCTTCCTCTCAACGTCGCCACCTCTGTTCCTTCTTCCTCTTCTTTTTTTTTTCTTTTTTTTGTTTTGGAAGCTCGTGGCTGCCCACGGTGGCAGCCACCATGCCGGCCACCACCCATGGTCGGTGACCCCTTTATATTTCAATGAAATAAAATAATAAATAAATAAATAAAATAAAATAAAAAGAAAAATAATGAGTGAGTGGCAAATAATCTGATCTAAATAAATAAATAAATAAAAATATTAGTAATTAATTAACCAATTTTATCACCTAGCTAGAAAATTTGTTAGAGAGATAAATGGTTATTAGAAGGATGAAAAATTAATTTACACTAATAATTATAATATTTTATATATTTATTATTGTATTATACTATAATATAATATTATATTACATTATATCATAATACATTGATATGTTATGTTAAATAATTTAATATTATATTCAATTATTATTCTATAATACATAATGTTATAGTACTATACTATAATAATATTATATTACATTATATTAACATTATACTATATCATATATTTATGTATTAATACGTATTATATTTTATTATGCTCTATTATATAATACTGGTAATATCCTTTATGGTCATTTTGTCACACAAAAGTACTTTCTCAATTTGTTTACCAAACACATGTTAAAGTGCCACAGCACTTTAGAAATGTAGTTACCAAACAGCAAACAGCTTTTTATAAATGCTCTGCTTCAGACAGCTCTACTTCCAACAGCTCTACTTTCAAAAGCTCTACTACTAACAGCTCCCCCAAACATGACCTTCATCATAGGAAAAATAAAAATGCATTCCGCTATTTCCTTGGAGCCAACGTTTGGAGCTTTTGTATGGTTACCAATGTAGAATAGTTAAAACAGAAAAAAAGGTCTTTATTCTAAAAAAATAGTTATATATTCTAGCGCCATTAAGTAGTTTTCTATTTTTTTAATCGCGAAAGATACAACGATAGATAGTGAGTGAAAGTATGAGGCGCCCTCGCCTTTCCTAGTGGTGGAGCTAGCCCGCTTCTGAAATCTATACAATGGACATTGGATAGCACATTTTGAGTTTATTTTCTAGCCTTGGTATCAAGCTTTAGTGCTTGATAGAAATCAAATCTTCAATCAGAAAGAAGATCAATAACGCACCTTTTCAAAGAACATGATTAGTGTTTTTAGAGCCTTTCTTGGGATAGGATTATGTGCTTTTGGCTCCTCTTTGCTCTTGACATCTTCTTCCTTGTTGTAGCACGAAGTTCATGGTTGGAAATATGTTTACAATTATAATGGAGATCTTTCTCACAATACAAAAGTCTTTTGGATTCATGGATGGTAGAAAGAGATGGGAGAGAGGAGAGGAGACTGTTTTGATGATCATTCCCATTTCCAATCCCCTTTGTTGCCCAGATAGACAACCCAAGAGGGGGGTGAATTGGGTTTTAAAATTATTATTGCAATTAAAACGTTTGTGGATAACTAATTAATACTTTTTGCAAGTTAATTAATTAGATGCTATGTGCAGTGAATGAAATGAAAGTACAAGACAATAATGCAATCACAAACACAAGGATTTTATAGTGGTTCGGAGCTAACCCTTGCTCCTACGTCCACTCCCCAAGCCTCACTTGGGAATTCACTATAACCTCTCGGATTACAGCCGGTTGTTTTACAAGCTCACAACCCAACTTGTTGTTTTACGAGGTCACAACGAACTCGGTGGGTTTTCCCAGGCTCACCGACTAGAACCGTCCGATTGTTTTTCCGGGACCACAATCAAACCCTTACACGTTGGTTTCAACCTAGGCTCACCAACAACCTATACACCCTTGATTCAATCCCCTGATTGAATCAAGTAAGGACCAAATGGAAAGGAGGAACAAAGAGAAAAATACAGCTTCTAAGAAAGCAGATATTCAGCAATATGAACAATAGAGAAGTTAAGAGCCCTCAAACTATTTTATGACGATGTAGAGGAGGGCTTCTCGAACTTTGGGTCTCCTCTTGAACGTCTTGAAGACTTGAAGGGAGAAGAAAACTTCTTTAATGCTGGGAAGAGTAGGTTGAATGGAGTTAATGGCTCTCTTCCTTCTTTTTCGTTGAAATCTCTTTGGCAGATGAAGTTATTGTGTTTTCTTTGAAAGGAATGTTACTTCTCTACCTTGCTACAGTTCTCTGTGGCTATTTAAGCCATTCCCATCGGAAACTAGCCGTTAGACACACTTTACTAGCCGTTCTGCACATTCTGCACATCCTGACAATGTGTCCGTTGGGATCGGAGTCGACTCGCGCGATCTGGAGTCGACTCGGCTGTAGCAGGAGTCGACTCATGCTTTTCTGGAGTCGGCTCGGCAACTGTTCCGGATTTGAATTAAAGTGGTCTTCTCGACTGGGAGTCGACTCGACTTATCCTGGAGTCGACTCCCCAAAGTCTGGAGCTGACCTGGCACTTTTGGAGTCGACTCATCCCAAGAAATCCATAGATGTATTCTTCAACTTGGCTCACTCGAGTCGACTCGTGAATTCTGAGAGTCGACTCGGCGCTCAGAGCCCGAACTCCCGATCTTCTGTCTTTTGGCTCGTGTAGTCTTGGAGTCGACTCGAACTGTTCCGGAGTCGACTCGGCTCTCAGTATCCGAAAAGCAGTCTTCTGTCTTTTTGGAGTAGCGCTGCCTTGGAGTCGACTCGAACTTTCTTGGAGTCGACTCGCGTCTCAGAGACAAAAATACTGTCTTCTGTCTTTTTGGGGTCGCGCTGTCTCGGAGTCGACTCGGCCTTTGCGGGAGTCGACTCGGCCCTCAGTGTCCGAAAGTTGCTCTCTGACTTTTGCCTTGTATTACACTGAGAGTCGACTCTTGCTTCCTTTGGAGTCGACCTGCTAACCATCGGAGTCGACTCGTGTTCCTCAGGAGTCGACTCGGCTCTCAGGGTCTAAAATACCTTCTCTGACTTTCTGTCTGTGACTCCTTGGAGTCGACTCATACTAGCCTGGAGTCGACTCGGCAAGCATCGGAGTCGACTTGCGCTCTTCAGGAGTCGACTCGCTGACAGATTTTGAGTTGTACCTTTCTGTTCGTCTGTTTGTTCTCAGTCGGAGTCGACTTGTAATGCATAGGAGTCGACTCGAGCCTGTGCCAGTGCCTCTGATACGCTTGGAGTCGACTCGTAATATCCCGGAGTCGACTCGAGTCTCAGACTTTGGTTCATATAGGCTTCTTAACTTATCCAAATTGTCTTGAACCAAATCTAGAGACACTTGACCATAAATTTACTAAGATGTCACTGAAATACTAGATTGAATTCATTAGTAAACATAAGATATACTCAAATGCTTTGAGCTCATCAAAATCAAATAGGGTTATAATCAATCACTCCACAATCTCCCCCTTTTTGATGATGACAAAACATTGAGTATATGTAAAGTGAATTGCTCAACAAACAAGGAGAATTATAGTAAAATTTGAAAATGAATTCAAGTATCTAGTCATTTTAATTTATCCAAACTTGAAAGGTGTGAAACAATAAATTTTGAAGTTAAGGCTCCCCCTTTCATTTGGAATTATATAAGCCTTCATATTATGCAATCAATTATTTGGCTTATTTATTTTTAATGATTTTGCTTTCTTAAAAATTCAGATTCTCCCCCTCAACACATGCATTCAACTTTGTTTTGAATCTCAGAATTTCCTTTTAGTGCATTGAAGCTTTTGAACTTAAATTTTTGGTTTTTAAAGGGAAAATCTGCCAATTTGTTCTTAAGTATGATTCAACTAATCTCCGAATATTCCTTGAATAGATTCTGGAGATTACTCCATTAGGAGCCCCAACAGAGAGATAATGAGCCTCGAGGTATCGAATCCACTAAGAATAAATTATTGTGTATTTTAAAAGTTTTCTTTTTATTGATTTTCATTAGTTCTCTTTACTTGTCTATTCAATATATTTCTCCCCCTTTTTGTCATTGCATCAAAAAGAAAGTAAGCAGAGCACACAAGCAAGTAGAGATCAATGTGCACAATATTGAAGAGAATTGTCTACTCATTGTATTGATGTATATGTAAGTACATTTGTGAATACAATAAGTAAAGCAGTAAATACATGTCAAAATACAATAAGTAAAGCTAGGGCTTCTTGGAGGAGGATGTGGCTCCCTTGGGCAGTCTGGACTGTTCCATGAGTAGGGTGACCCCATCTGTGACGTGCCCTAACTGTGTGATAATCGCCGAGGTAGCTCTGCTGTGAATCGAGGAGAGCTCCGTCACACTCTCCTGGAGTGTGTCCAGCTTGGCGATCAACACGTTCGCCAGACGCTCAGCCCCCTGGCTCTGGGTGCCCATATCGTGTCGGATGTCATCTCGCATCTTCCTTGTGTTGCTTGTGACATCGCTCATATTGGAGAACTGGGCTTGTATCAGGCTTCTGACATTGTAGATTTCTTCCCGCAGATGGGCCGTCATCTCGGTCACGGCTGATAGGGAAGGCACCAATGCAGAAGAGGGGGCAGGGACTGAACCTCTGAGCTCTCTCAGAAGATCGTCCCGAAGATCTCGTACAATCTCCTGCCGCAACTCCCGGAGCTGCTCAGGAGAAATCCGGACCTCCATCGGCTGAGTGGGTGGCGCAGAGGAGGAGGGTCCGGCTGAGGTGGAGGGTGCTGAGGTGGAGGGAAAGGTGGAGGGAAAGGTGGGAATGTCTGAATCTGGATCAGGATTAGGGGAGTGTCTGGTAGTATGTGTGGAGGTAGATGGTTTCCTGACCCAGGTTCCCTCTATCTTATGAAAACCCATCCTGTGAAGGGTTCCCTCACCCATGCGATCTGTCCATCGCAGACCGCGAGAGGGTTCCCCCTCAGGAATAGGGATCTCTGACTCCCTAAAGATAAGAGTGTATAGCATCCCGTAAGGAAGGGTGAGCCTAGGTCTGTCTAGTGGCTCACATAGGTATCTGTAAATGAGTTTGGGGAAGTTGATTAGGGTGTCCTGAAGGATGTAGAACATGAGGGCTAGGTCCCTCTCAGAAACAAAATCGAAGCGGCCGGTCTTCGGAAAAAGGGTCCTGGAGATGATACTCAAGAGGAGCCGCATCTCAACTGACAGTGAGCTGGCGGACACCTCATCTAATGGGGACTGGGGTGGACTCCCTAATATGGCCGTAAGGGCCTCAGTCCTATCCTCAGGATGAGTAGGAGATACCCCTACTTGGGGAAGATGGAGGATTTGAGCAATGATATCCTCCGAAATAAATAATGGGACACCCGCTACGGTCCCCTCTATCCCACCATTTTTCCTATGTACTGTTCCATAGAACTCCCTAACTAGACCGGGGTATGTGGGGAGATCCAAGGAACAAAAGAACTCTAAACCCTGGGCCTTCAACCTATCTCCTATGGTGAAGCCCTCCCGGAAGAGATAGTCCAAGTTGACATATCTCCCGGTGGAGACCGCCTTTCCGGCGCACGGACGCGAGGGAACCGGCCTCGGCGGGGAACGAGCCGGAGGTTGTGGCCTCACGGGATCGTTCCGAGCTTTGGACCGTCGCTCGGTGCCGCTCGCAGGTTGGGGCCTCTTCCGGCTTGGGACAACGGCTTTACGAGGCATCCTTGACCTAGGGATGGGGTAAAAACCTAAGAGACGGAAGAAGGTCGACGGGAAAGCTCTAACGACGGTCGGAGACGACCTAGGAGACGGCTCTAGGGTTTTTGAACAGTGAAGGCTGTGAATAGAAGTGTTGATTAAACGCTTGGATTAGGGTTAAAAACCCGGATCCCGACCTCGAGTCGACTCCACTGAGTCGCAAGTCGATTCCCCTTATGCTTCCATTGGCCTCGAGTCGACTCCCGTCTATGTGCGAGTCGACTCCCCCTCATGAGCCATCGACCTCGAGTCGACTCTTGTCTATGTGCGAGTCGACTCCTCCTCATGAGCCGACTCTGAAACATATCCGAGTCGACTCGAACTTTGGCATGCACCTAAGAATCATGCTATTTTCGTACCAAACAAGGGACACTCACTAAGTTATGATCTAATTTGATGATCATCGATGAGAGACTCTAAATTCAACACAACCTAATCATCAAAATCAATGGACTAGAGGAGAACATCACTAGGATGGATCAATCACTCCTAATCCCCTCCTAAGCACACTAAATCTCTCTTCACTTAAGGGTTTTGTAAAGATATCAGCTAATTGATCATCAGTGCAAACAAATTGAAGTGACACATCACCATTCAGTATATGATCTCTTATGAAGTGACGTCTTATCTCAATATGTTTAGTTCTTGAATGCTGAATTAGATTTTTAGTGATATTAATGGCACTTGTATTATCACAATTAATGGGAATTTTGTCTTGTTTAATGCCATAGTCTTCAAGTTGTTGTTTAATCCACATGATTTGAGCACAACAACTCCCGGCTGCTACATATTCAGCTTCAGCAGTAGATAATGCAACCGAGTTTTGTTTCTTGCTAAACCATGAGATTAAATTTTCTTCCAAGAGTTGACATGACCCACTGGTGCTTTTTCTATCAAGTTTACAACCAGCAAAGTCTGAATCTGTGTATCCTATTAAGTTCAGGCTAGAATCTTTAGAATACCATAAACCTATATTTTTTGGTCCTATTAGATATTTAAAGATTCTCTTGACTGCAATTAGATGAGATTCCTTAGGATTAAACTGATATCTAGCACACATGCATACACTAAACATGATATCAGGTTTACTTGCAGTGAGATACAATAAAGATCCTATCATACCTCTATACATCTTTTGATCTACAGATTTACCTGATTCATCTTGGTCTAGTTTGCATGATGAGCTCATGGGTGTGCTGATTGACTTGTTTCCCTCCATATCAAACTTCTTAAGTATCTCCTTGATGTATTTAGCTTGATTGATGAAGATCCCTTCTTTTGATTGTTTGATTTGAAGCCCGAGGAAATAGTTCAGCTCTCCCATCATGCTCATTTCAAACTCACTCTGCATCAAGTCAGCAAATTCTTCGCAGAGGCGATTGTTAGTAGCACCGAAAATAATATCATCAACATAAATCTGCACTAATAACATATCTTTGTTTTTCTTCTTCAAAAACAGTATTGTATCTACATTTTCCCTAGAGAATTCATGATCTAGCAAAAATTTGCTAAGTCTTTCATACCATGCTCTAGGTGCTTGTTTCAAACCATAAAGTGCTTTGTTCAGTTTATACACATGATTAGGGTATTGATGATTTTCAAAACCAGGAGGTTGTTCTACATACACCTCCTCATTAATATACCCATTTAGAAAAGCACTTTTTACATCCATTTGAAATAGTTTGAAATCCTTAGAGCATGCAAATGCTAGTAGCAGTCTAATTGCCTCAAGTCTAGCTACAGGAGCAAAGGTTTCATCAAAATCTATACCTTCTTCTTGATTATACCCCTTTGCTACTAATCTAGCCTTATTCCTAATTACAATTCCATTTTCATCAAGTTTATTTTTATATATCCATTTGGTACCTATAATTGAATATTCAGAGGGTCGTTCAACTAGGTTCCATACCTTGTTCCTAGTAAATTGGTTTAATTCTTCTTGCATTGCATTTATCTAATTTACATCTTTTTCAGCTTCTTCTATGTGTTTGGGTTCAAAATGTGAAACAAAAGCTAGATGATTGTTTAGGTTCCTAAGAGATGCTCTAGTCCTAACAGGTTGAGATGGATCATCTAAAATTAATTCCTTAGGATGCCCGTGAGCATACCTCCAAGCCTTAGTTAGCCCATGATCCACAATAGCCTCTTGGCTTGATGATGTATTTCCAATTGATTTTTGTTCATCATCTTGTAATGTCATCTCATCAATCTTTTCTTCAACAATTTCAGCATCATCATCAAAATTAACTTTCTTACTAGAAGAGATATCACTAGAATCATCAAAAACAACATGTATGGATTCTTCTATAACTAGGGTTCTTTTATTAAAGACTCTATATGCTTTACTAGTTGTAGAGTACCCCAAGAATATACCCTCATCAGATTTAGTGTCAAATTTTTCTAGATTATCTTTCCCATTATTATGAACAAAACACCTACATCCAAAGACATGAAAATAGTTTACTTTTGGTTTTTTGTTTTTCCAAAGTTCATAAGGTGTTTTCTTTATAATGGGTCTCAATAAGACTCTATTTAATATATGACAAGAGGTATTGATGGCTTCTCTCCAAAAGTACTTAGGGAGGTTACTTTCACATAACATGGTTCTAGCCATTTTCTCTAGAGTTCTATTTTTCCTTTCCACAACTCCATTTTGTTGTGGTGTCCTAGGTGCAGAAAAATTATGAGTTATCTCCTTTTTACTACAAAACTCATCAAATAAATGATTTTCAAATTCGGTACCATGGTCACTTCTAATAGCTATGACTGAAGTATCTCTAGCATTTGTTACTTCCTTATGAAACTTCTTAAAAACTGAAAATGCTTGATCTTTATGAGCTAAGAACATGACCCACGTGTATCTAGAATAATTATCTACAATAACTAGACCATATTTACTTCCACCTAGACTTGTGGTTTTAGTTGGTCCGAATAGATCCATGTGTAGTAGTTCTAGAGGTCTAGAGGTAGAGACACAATTTATGGATTTAAAGGAGTTTCTTGATTGTTTGCCATATTGACAAGCTTCATATATTTTATTCTTTTCAAACTTTAGTTTTGGCAAACCTATCACGGAATCTCTTTTAACTAATTTTGATATTGTGTCCATGCTTGCATGACCTAACTTGCGGTGCCATAACCAACTAGCATCATTATCCTTAGTTTCATTAACAACTAAACATAGGTTATGTTTGGCAAGATCCTCAAGGTCTACAACATACACATTTCCACGTCTTATTCCTTTAAAAACTAAACTATTGTCATTTGAGTTGGTTATGATGCATAGTGATGGTTTGAACAAAACATCAAAACCTCTATCACACAATTGACTAATGCTAAGTAGATTATGCTTAAGACCATCAACATATCGAACATTATCAATAAAAATTGAAGGGGTAATTTGTACTTTACCTATACCAATGATGTGACCTTGGCTATTGTCTCCAAATGTCACAGCACCTCCCTTCTTAGGCTCAAGGGTGAAGAATTGGTCTTTGTCACTCGTCATGTGTCTTGAGCAGCCACTATCCAAGTACCAACAATTTTTGTCGACCTTGGCTGCAAGACACTCCTACACAAGCAAATCATATAATCTTAGGTACCCAAGTTTTCTTGGGTCCTTCATGGTTAGTAATGTTGGTTCCTTTTGGAACCCAAACCTTTTTAATTTTTTTTTTAGTTTTTTCTTTTCTATAATCACACACATTTGCTTTATGTCCTAATGTTCCACAGCAAAAGCATGTTATTTTCTTAGATTTACTTTTCCCTGCTTTAACAAAGAAATTACTAAGTAGTTTTTGCTTATTTTTAGGTTTATACCCTAAACCAGCTCTATTGAACACAGCTCGTTGACTATTGAGTATCATATTCAATTTTTCAGAACTATATGTAAATTTTTCAACCAAAGGTTTGTATTTTTCAAGTTCTTTAGTTAGTTTATGTTTTTCTGTTTTTAGAATGTTTAAGTCTTTTGTGAGATTATCTCTAATTGTTTGTTTATCATTTTTAAGTTCTGAAATTTTCTTAGTCAGTTTTTTATTATCCTTAGTTAAGGTATTAGTTTTTTTAATCAACAATTGATTTTTTGTTTTAAGTTCCACATTTTCTTTAGTGATAAAGTCCTTATCCTTAACTAATTTATCGTATTTGTGGAGGTGAGATTGATTGGCTAGTTTTAGCTCTTTATTCTTAAGATTTATAGCCTTATATTCAACCATTAATTCATTGAATGCATCATACAATTCATCAAGGATAAAATCTAGATGCGTTTCGGATGTTACCTCATTTTCATTTGCCATGAAGCAGAAATTGGCCTTTTCTTCTTGTTCCTCATCCGACGATGAAGATGATGTATCGGAGTCTAAAAGGGTGGAGACGAGGACTTTCTTTTTCTTGTGCTTGCTGGCCTTCTTGAGCAAAGGACAGTCCGCTCTGAAGTGTCCTGGCTTCTTACATTCGTAGCATCCGATTCCCTCATTTTTCCTTTTCTTACCTTTGTCCTTGTGATAGGAACTTGAGGGGCCTCTCCTTTGATGAAAGGACTTCTTTCGGTTGATGAATTTTCTGAACTTGCGCACGAGAAGAGCCTCATCATCATCTCCCTCAAGATCTTCTTCTTCACTGCTGCTACTGCAAGATAAATCTTTGTTAGAAGAAGTAGATTTGAGAGCTATTACCTTTTTTTTATGAGAGGATTCTTCTTCGCTGTGTTGTTTCATTGTGAGCTCGTGCGTCATAAGGGATCCAAGGAGCTCCTCAAGTGGAAGCTTGTTCAAGTCCTTGGCTTCTTGGATTGCCGTCACCTTGGCTTCCCATGACCTTGGTAGACAGCGAAGAATCTTCCTGACAAGCTCACTGTTAGTATAATTTTTGCCAAGGCTTTTTAGGCCA
The DNA here is from genome assembly GCF_009389715.1 of Phoenix dactylifera. Classification (NCBI taxonomy): domain Eukaryota; kingdom Viridiplantae; phylum Streptophyta; class Magnoliopsida; order Arecales; family Arecaceae; genus Phoenix; species Phoenix dactylifera. Next base: position 14,206,689 of record NC_052401.1, on the reverse strand, counting down.
TTGACAATGTCAGTAAATCTAGTGAACATGCAAGTGATTGTTTCATTAGAATCCATCTTAAATAATTCATACTTATGAACTAATATATTTATTTTGAATTCTTTGACTTGATTCGTGCCCTCGTGGGTCACTTCAAGTCTATCCCAAATCTTTTTTGCAGAATTGCAAGTAGAGACTCTATTGAATTCATTTCTATCTAATGCACAGTAAAGCACATTCATTGCTTTGGCATTGAGTTGTGCCTTCCTAATGTCATTGTCATCCCAATCCTTTTCAAGTTTGGGTACAGTGACACCCTCTACATAAATGGATGGGATGTATGGTCCATTTAGTATAATGGTCCACATCTCATAGTCTTGGGCTTGGATAAATATTCTCATCCTAGCCTTCCAATATGAGTAGTCGGATCCATTGAAGAATGGGGGTCTTTGGGTGGACTGGCCCTCAATGTGGAAAGATCCAAATGGGGTTGTCATTTTGATCTTTTACTCTCTGGGTAATAGAGTTCCTGCTCTGATACCACTTGTTGCCCAGATAGACAATCCAAGAGGGGGGGTGAATTGGGTTTTAAAATTATTATTGCAATTAAAACGTTTGTGGATAACTAATTAATACTTTTTGTAAGTTAATTAATTAGATGCTATGTGCAGTGAATGAAATGAAAGTACAAGACAATAATGCAATCACAAACACAAGGATTTTATAGTGGTTCGGAGCTAACCCTTGCTCCTACGTCCACTCCCCAAGCCTCACTTGGGAATTCACTATAACCCCTCGGATTACAGCCGGTTGTTTTACAAGCTCACAACCCAACTTGTTGTTTTACGAGGTCACAACAAACTCGGTCGGTTTTTCCAGGCTCACCGACTAGAACCGTCCGATTGTTTTCTCGGGACCACAATCAAACCCTTACACGTTGGTTTCAACCTAGGCTCACCAACAACCTATACACCCTTGATTCAATCCCCTGATTGAATCAAGTAAGGACCAAATGGAAAGGAGGAACAAAGAGAAAAATACAGCTTCTAAGAAAGCAGATATTCAGCAATATGAACAATAGAGAAGTTAAGAGCCCTCAAACTATTTTATGACGATGTAGAGGAGAGCTTCTCGAACTTTGGGTCTCCTCTTGATCGTCTTGAAGACTTGAAGGTAGAAGGAAACTTCTTTAATGCTGGGAAGAGTAGGTTGAATGGAGTTAATGGCTCTCTTCCTTCTTTTTCGTTGAAATCTCTTTGGCAGATGAAGTTATTGTATTTTCTTTGAAAGGAATATTACTTCTCTACCTTGCTATAGTTCTCTGTGGCTATTTAAGCCATTCCCATCGGAAACTAGCCATTAGACACACTTTACTAGCCGTTCTGCACATTCTGCACATCCTGACAATGTGTCCGTTGGGATCGGAGTCGACTCGCGCGATCTGGAGTCGACTCGGCTGTAGCAGGAGTCGACTCATGCTTTTCTGGAGTCGGCTCGGCAACTGTTCCGGATTTGAATTAAAGTGGTCTTCTCGACTGGGATAAGTCGAGTCGACTCCCCAAAGTCTGGAGCTGATCTGGCACTTTTGGAGTCGACTCATCCCAAGGAATCCATAGATGTATTCTTCAACTTGGCTCACTCGAGTCGACTCGTGAATTCTGGGAGTCGACTCGGCGCTCAGAGCCCGAACTCCCGATCTTCTGTCTTTTGGCTCGTGCAGTCTTGGAGTCGACTCGAACTGTTCCGGAGTCGACTCGGCTCTCAGTATCCGAAAAACAGTCTTCTGTCTTTTTGGAGTAGCGCTGCCTTGGAGTCGACTCGAACTTTCTTGGAGTCGACTCGCGTCTCAGAGACAAAAATACTGTCTTCTGTCTTTTTGGGGTCGCGCTGTCTTGGAGTCGACTCGGCCTTTGCGGGAGTCGACTCGGCCCTCAGTGTCCGAAAGTTGCTCTCTGACTTTTGCCTTGTATTACACTGAGAGTCGACTCTTGCTTCCTTTGGAGTCGACCTGCCAACCATCGGAGTCGACTTGCGTTCCTCAGGAGTCGACTCGGCTCTTAGGGTCTAAAATACCTTCTCTGACTTTCTGTCTGTGACTCCCTGGAGTCGACTCATACTAGCCTGGAGTCGACTCGGCAAGCATCGGAGTCGACTCGCGCTCTTCAGGAGTCGACTCGCTGACAGATTTTGAGTTGTACCTTTCTATTCGTCTGTTTGTTCTTAGTCGGAGTCGACTCGTAATGCATAGGAGTCGACTCGAGCCTGTGCCAGTGCCTCTGATACGCTTGGAGTCGACTCGTAATATCCCGGAGTTGACTCGAGTCTCAGACTTTGGTTCATATAGGCTTCTTAACTTATCCAAATTGTCTTGAACCAAATCTAGAGACACTTGACCATAAATTTACTAAGATGTCACTGAAACACTAGATTGAATTCATTAGTAAACATAAGATATACTCAAATGCTTTGAGCTCATCAAAATCAAATAGGGTTATAATCAATCACTCCACACCCTTCCTTTTATTTCACAAGTAGTTGGAGAAGTTTTAAGGAGTTTGTCAGAATACTTCCTTCTCCTTGTTGGCTACTCTTTGTTCTTGACATCTTCTTCCTTGTTGTAGCACGAAGTTCATGGTCGAAAATCTGTTTACAATTATAATGGAGATCTTTCTCACAATACAAAAGTCTTTTGGATTCATGGATGGTAGAGAGAGATGGGAGAGAGGAGAGGAGACTGTTTTGATGATCATTCCCATTTCCAATCCCCTTCCTTTTATTTCACAAGTGGTTGGAGAAGTTTTAAGTAGTTGGAGAGGTGATTAATTAATCTTTCTTATAATCAATCACAATACTTCCTTCTCTATTATTATCCGAATCATCATAGTCATCAAGATTTATATATAATTAGGTTGGTTTAGCGTGCGCATTACCATTATCCACATTGCCTTAGATTCACTGGAAGTTTTAGAAAGACCCATGCCTGCTACCATTTCAAAACGGGTTGGATAAAGTGTTGGATTGCCCCGCAGCGGCGTGACGATCGCGGTGGAATCCGCATGCCGGGCCCGGTGCATTGCATACGCCGGAACAGGATCGGGTGGATTTCAAAAATTTTTTGAATCAGAATGATTCAGAACCTTTTTGAATTCAGATGGGGACTAAATTAAGATCTAATAATTAATTATGAATTGTTAAACTACCAGCAAATCAGAAATCTAAAAATTCAAATGAAGATCTCATCTTCATCTTTGTGCGGGTAGAAGAACACCGCAACCGATGATCGTGGTTTGGTTCCTTGTAGCCGCACAAACGTCCGGCCTCTACAAGTATCCACGCGAGGTTGCTGAAGATCAGAGATGGGGCTTCATCGGGGTGCTAGCTCCTTGCAAAAGCCTCTCTAGGATGTCGAAGAAGAAGGAAGAAGAAATCACAAGGATCCCACTTTGTGCAGCCTTCAAAGGAAAAAGAAACGCTTTTGCTGTTTTGATTCTCTTCTCTCCTTTTTCCTTGCTGATTTAAAATCCCCAAAAATATAGCCTTGCTGCCCCACGCCTGGAAGAAGAACTCTTATCAAGGCTTGGGGCGTGGGGCTTCATAAATAGGGCTTCAAAACCCTAGGTGCTAGGAGTCCTAGTCCTACTAGGTTTCCTAGCGCCCTTCTTTTTATTGGCGGGCCCCTTGATTCTTGGAAAGAATCAAGGGGCGCCAGCTCATAGCAAAGAAGGAGAGGGGGCCACACCCCTCCTTGTCCTCTTGGCTGCCCCCTCTTGCCTATTTTGACTCCTCAAAATAAGAAATCAAGAGGGAGGCTCTATTCAGGAAAAAAAGGCTGAATTAGGCAGGGATTTTAGGGACTCGATCTAGCCAACTCTTGACTAGGATTTGAGTCAAATTTCTTTGGGTCAGACCCAACATAATTTGACTCAATTAATCAGCAATAAAAAACTTAATTATAATCTAATTATAATTATTTAATTCTTCTACTTAACTCACTTAATCTTAGTGGGTTATTTCGAACATCAATCTTATTGACAATTGACATTGTGATTCGAAATCACAATTCGACAATCCTAATAATCAGAACCTCTAATGTGTGTGACCTCATAGATTCTAATCTGACTGGTAATGAGACATATTGAGATCTCCATTTCAATATCACTGAAACACCTTTCAGTGGACTGAAACACTTTCAATTTTACTCGTCATGGTTTATCGATCATCAGGTAAATGCCCATGAGTCCCAACATCCACAAGTGACACCTAGCAGTATGTAGTGGCAACCCAGTAGAATAGAATAATGAACTTCTAGGTGCAGTTATCGTATGATACAGTCCTTCTATCATGGATCCCTACAGGATGGAGGTCATGAACAACTCGTCAAACCCCATCGTCTGTCATATGTCAAGATTTATTCGACTTAAGTTCGAGGGTGGAAAACTCTTTCTCCACTGTGTATACTGCTCCGGCCGAGGTCTTACGAACTCAGTTTTATAAATCACATAGGATCTCTCCTTATCTATCAAGGTCGATAGATACTATATAGGTGCATACCCTACTCCTACAGTGAACCTACCGCAGCCAATCTACACTGCATGGACCTATATATCTAGAGACCATGTATACGTGCAGTCAAACTACAATAACCTCACTGTGAATAGCTGAAGCACCGCAGGTCAAAGGACCAGTCACACTACTGCAACATCAAGCAAGTCACTGACGAGTGGATAGACATACAAGTGACTTCTTGTCTTGGTCACGCTCAGTACCCTTGTTCTCTAACAAGCATCTGTTGCCCACAGCCACAGCAGCAACTTTTGCCCCATTGCCAACCTGAAGGGTTACCGCACCTTCCGCCAGCCTTCTACTTTTCTTTAGACCCTACATAGTAGTGCACAAGTGAGCACTAGAACCAGAATCTATAACCCAACTACAAGTAGAGAAAACCGTAAGGTTAGTTTCAATTACGAGCAAGTCTAACATATCTTCTGAAGGTGTGTCTGCCTTCTTGTTCTTCAGGCTCTCGAGGTATAAAGGACAGTTCCTCTTCCAATGGCCATCGACATTGCAGTGAAAACATTTTTCTTTGTCATTAGCCTTTTTCTTTTGAACTTCCTTCTTTGGCTTCTTGTCTTTCTTCTGCTTCTTCGCAGGCTTCTTTTTCTTTCAAGTAGACTTTTTCTTGGAACCAGAAATCAACTCAGCAGCAAGGATATTACCCCTTGAACCTTTCAAGGCTCCCTCAGCAGTTACCAACATGTTTAACAGTTCATTCTTAGTGCATTCAATCTATGTGGTAGTTTACTATAAACTGTCCAAATGAATCAGGAAGGGATTGCAAGATCAGATCTACTTGCAATTTCTTGTGCATGTTCATACCGAGCTTCTCAAGCTCCTTTATGTCCTTGATCATAGTCAGATCGTGATCATGGACAGACTGTCCCTCGCGCATCTTTACCTTGAAGAGACTCTTGGACACTTCAAAACGAGCTATGCGACTCTGCTCACCATATAACTCTTGCAGGTGTGCCAGTATGTCCCTAGCAGTCTTCATATTCTCATGCTGGTATTGGAGTTCATTGGACATGGATGCCATGATGTAGCACTTGACCCTTATGTCATCGTCTGTCCACTTTTCATGCGTCGCACGCTGATCAGCGGTCGGACGTGATGGTAATGTGGGGATATCATTGTCGAGCATATAGCCTATTTTCTCACAACTTAGAATAATTTTGAGGTTTCTAAGCCAGTCTTTGTAATTGGTACCGGTCAGTCGGTTGGTCTCAAGAATACGGGTTAAAGGGTTTGAGGCTGACATTGTGATCTGCAGAGAGTAAAGATTCTAGTTAGATTTTTGTATTTGATCCTGATTTGTTCTAGGGTCTTTTAGAACAAATGTATCTCCCACTATTTTTTTGAATTCCTCACACTCTCCTAGTAGAAAAATGGAAATCCTACGTGACTAGGATTTCTAGTGGGTACTGCGGTCCTACCGATTTACATGCCACCTCACCTAACAGTTATTGGTGACACATAAATGGATAAGTGTACAACTCTTGTACAATGCTTCTCAAGCATGTTGCAGTGCTATTTGGTCTCTAAGTATTGAAGACCTCACCTAACAGTTATTGATTTCATTCCTTAGTTAAGTCAGATCCACCGTATAACCGTAGAAATAAAGTCGTCATTGGGTCCTCATCTAACAGTTATTGGTGCCCAACCCCATCTTTACCCCTACAACATCTTATGTCTATAGCGAGATCCAACCCTCCGATGCAACTTGCCCACTGTGTCCAGCCGAGATAAGTCAACACCAGAAAGACCTTAACTGCTCTACTATGGTGGAAGACCTATGGACTTAATATTGGTTAATCATGTCTTAGTGTTTGCAATCTTGAGCTCTTCATAAGAGGTAATCGAATAATTGACCAGGTAAGCAGGTGGGAGGCTCCCCTTACTCAGAGAGTAAGATCCTAATTTAGTAACCACCTTTCATGCTTTCCTAGACACCAATTAGATCAATTAATCTAATATGACTCGCTCATGTTGGTTCACTCTCGATTGATTGAGGAGGTTTTAGTTTAGGTCTCAATGGGATTGCTCTACTGGTTGCATCATATGTAAATTTATCTACCCCGCTCACATTCGCATCACATGCAAATGACACATCGCAGGCAGTTATAATCGCGGCAACAAAAGCTGAATTTTAAATAGGTGATGATCATGGATTCTAATTAGGTCATATTACAAGCACATGCACGTCAATCGATCAGCTGGTCTTCAACTCTTGAATTGGTCCTGAGCCTCCTTGATTTGATCTCTGATCAACTCTTGATCCAATCGCCATCAACCCCTCCGATCGCTGTTCATCTCATGTACTATCTTCGACTGATCGTTGACGTACATTACATCATAGAAATACAACCAGATATATAAATAAATTACATCCCTTTTAGGAGGCATGCATGCCCCTCAAAACATCAAATAAGATGCATGCAAGCATCTGAAAATATTACATGACATTACAGATCACATCGCAGGTCTTTACATTTGATACCAAAAGCGTTTGAATCCTATGACCATCACCAAATGCATCTTATGCATGATTTTATCTAATCTGATTTTAATTTTATTATGCAACCATCTGAGATCCAGATCATGCAATACCTTAATTTTAAACATCATAATCATATTATAATTTTAAAACTAACATCGCATGATCGATCTAACAAAATCAGCATGCTGAAAATTTTCAGCAATCACGAAATTTCAGCACGCAGAATTTTTCAGCATGCATAATAATTAAAAAATCAGAACTAATTCATAATCAATTAATTATTATCTTAATTGGTTCCCCAAAAAACCTCACTCTGATACCATTGTTGGATTGCCCTGCAGTGGCGCGACGATCGCGGCGGAATCCGCATGCCGGGCCCGGTGCATTGCATACGCCGAAGCAGGATCAGGTGGATTTCAAAAATTTTCTGAATCAGAACGATTCAGAACCTTTTTGAATTCAGATGGGGACTAAACTAAGATCTAATAATTAATTATGAATTGTTAAACTACCAGCAAATCAGAAATCTAAAAATTCAAATGAAGATCTCATCTTCACCTTTGTGCGGGTAGAAGAATACCGCAACCGATGATTGTGGTTTGGTTTCTTGTAGCCGCACAAACGTCCGGCCTCTACAAGTATCCACACAAGATTGCTGAAGATCAGAGATGGGGCTTCACCGGGGTGCTAGCTCCTTGCAAAAGCCTCTCTTGGATGTCGAAGAAGAAGGAAGAAGAAATCACAAGAATCCCACCTTGTGCAGCCTTCAAAGGAAGAAGAAACGCTTTCGCTGTTTTGATTCTCTTCTCTCCTTTTTCCTTGCTGATTTAAAATCCCTAAAAATATAGCCTTGCTGCCCCACACCTGGAAGAAGAACTCTTATCAAGGCTTGGGGCGTGGGGCTTCATAAATAGGGCTTCAAAACCCTAGGCGCCAGGAGTCCTAGTCCTACTAGGTTTCCTGGCGCCTTTCCTTTTATTGGCGGCCCCCTTGATTCTTGGAAAGAATCAAGGGGCGCCGACTCATAGCAAAGAAGGAGAGGGGGCCACGCCTCTCCTTGCCCTCTTGGATGCCCCCTCTTGCCTATTTTGACTCCTCAAAATAAGGCATCAAGAGGGAGGCTCTATTCAGGGAAAAAAGGCTGAATTAGGCAAGGTTTTTAGGGACTTGATTTAGCCAACTCTTGACTAGGATTTGAGTCAAATTTCTTTGGGTCAGACCCAACATAATTTGACTCAATTAATCAGCAATAAAAGACTTAATTATAATCTAATTATAATTATTTAATTCTTTTATTTAACTTACTAACTCTTAGTGGGTTATTTCGAACATTAATCTTATTGACAATTGACATTGTGATTCCAAATCACAATTCGACAATCCTAATAATTAGAATCTCTAATATGTGTGACCTCATAGGTTCTAATCTGACTGGTAATGAGACATATTTCTATCTCAATATCACTGAAACACCTTTCAGTGGACTGAAACACTTTCAATTCTACTCGTCAGGGTTTACCGATCATCAGATAAATGCCCGTGAGTCCCAACATCCACAAGTGACACCTAGTAGTATATAGTGGCAACTCAGTAGAATATAATAATGAATCTCTAGGTGTAGTTATTGTATGATACAGTTCTTTTATCGTGGATTTCTACAGGACGGAGGTCATGAAAAACTCGTCAAACCCCATCGTCTGTCATATGTCAAAATTTATTCGACTTAAGTTCGAGAGTAGAAAACTCTTTCTCCACTGTGTATACTGCCCCGGTCGAGGTCTTACGGACTCAGTCTTATAAATTACATAGGATCTCTCTTTATCTATTAAGGTCGATAGATACCATATAGATGCATACTCTACTCCTACAGTGAACCTACTGCAGCCAATCTACACTGCATTGACCTATATGTCTAGAGACCATGTATACGTGCAGTTAAACTAAAATAACCTCACTGTGAGTAGCTGAAGCACCGCAAGTCAAAGGACCAGTCACACTACTACAATATCAAGCAAGTCACTGACAAGTGGATAGACATCCATGTGACTTCTTGTTTTGGTCACGCTCAGTACCCTTGTTCTCTAACAAGCACCTGCACTATTACTTCAGTGTCCCCATACCGTGGACTCGAGTCTCGTCCATCCTTAAGGAAAGTAATGTGTGCACTGATCTCATCGGATCGATCACCGTCCTCGTAATGATCCATCGATCAGGAGCATTTAGAAATTAATCACCAATGATACATGGCTCAAATTTTCAACTCTTAAAAATATGCATCATCATCTTATTAATTCCTTGGACGATTTATAGACACATAAACAATATGAATGAAAAAGATGTCTTTTATTTATTCAATAAAGTCAAGTATAAAATTATGTCCCAAAATTAATAATATGTCAGTCGAATTAGCTTCTAGGGCATACATCTAACATAAAGCCCTCCCCATTAAGCCCGGGGCAGGTATCCGATGGGTTAGGGCAAATTATGACCTCTAATCACTTACGACCATAGGTAACATACTAGAGTTGTTAATGTCAACTCTTCAATTTGTAACCTAGCCAAAAGTCACATAAGGTATTGCTGACTCATGATCTCTAGAATTCACATAGGAAGGAAGCAAGGATACAGTTACTTACTTCCTGATAGGTCGTTAAGCATATATATTATGAAATGCATGATGTGGTGAAGATTCTTTGGTGGTGAAGATTCTTTGTTTCACATATATGATTTTACACAAAACACTATACATATCTTAGCTCAGTCGCATCTCAAGGACCTAACTTGATTTTTTTATTTGCTCACTCTTAATAACACCATATGAAGTTCTCACTCCTGACTTAAAGGGTTTCATTTAATAAGGCATTGGGGAAAATCGCCTTTCACGGGCCACGCGTCTCCTGGCGGCCAAAACTAGGTGTCAGAGCGGTTTGAGAGTTGTTTTTAAATTTATTTTATTTATTTTTTCCTATCCAAAATGTTCCCTCTCAGAATTTCTTTTCCCATAGTATTTTTAAGAAAAAGATATTTAAAGGAAGAGGGCGCGTTGATGGTACATGCCGCGTCGTCGGTGGGCCCCACGCATTGGAGACTGGGGCCCATTGGTTAATCGCTCTCGTGCTTGCTGTCCAAGCGTTACTGTATAATTCAAGCATGCATAAATTATGCAATAAATATTTTAAAATTATTAAAAAAATAGTGGTATAGCTCGGAGCAGCTCAACTTGTTAACCAAACAATGATAAGAAAGATTAAATGGATTAGCTATATTATTTTTCAAAATGAAAGTTGATAAAATCTTATTTGCGGTCAACTATGTCATAGAAAAGATTAAATATATTAGCTATATTATTGATTGAAAATAATATAATGAATCTTGAGTACAAAAGTTTGATTAGTAATTTTATATTTCAAAAAGCTAGATGAATCATTTTTAAATAAATTTTTAATGTATTTTGCATTTATTAAATTTTTTATTATTATTTTTAAAAAAGGCCTCTCTTAGTGAGTTCGCCTTCGGCCCCCAAATGCATCGGGCCACCCCTAATGGGAAGACATCCATGCCCACTCTTAATTACATAAAGAGCTTGATCTTTATCTTCACCAAGATGACAGTTTAAAGGTTTGAGCTAAAATTGACTCTTAGCACTATAGCTCAACTATATCTTCTCTCTACTCGTTCTATCAGAATTAGAGGTGATTGCTTGCATGAGTAAGCTAATCTTAGTGAATCGATATATATATATATATATATATATATATATATATATATATATATATATATATATATATATATATATATATATATATATATATATATATACATACTTGCGCTAGTTGCAACTCATACATCATGCTATAAGTATAATTAAATGAAACAAACAATATCAAATAAATATGACTGAATAGCCTCATCAATCATATAAATGACAAATGAGACATCCAATAATTAGGATTATATGGTGGTCAACTATACGAATATAATCACATTTTATTTAGTCCTAGGGATTTGATATGTGTCACATACAAGTCCCAAGCAATGGGTTTGATGAGCAGATCTACAATTGACTTGTGGAAATGTGCTTCAAGACCACTTGCTTTGTGCTATAACGTCTTTGATGAAAAGGTACCTGACTTGTATGTGTTTGGTTCTACCATGATATTTGGGTTTCCTAGTGTAAGCTAGTATAGTCATACTATCACAATGGATTGTCACAAGATCTGATGCGCAGCGTAAGTGACAATTCTAGATGTTGCAAGAGAACTCTTAGTCTCTTCTCTTTCCTCTTTTCTTTTTTATTTTAAATTTGCTTGATTTAGATTAGTTTAGGCATTTGTTCCATTAGCCTTTTCTTTTTCAAAGTTTAAGGGGAAGGTGAGGTGCCCTATTACCTCTCCTTCCCCCCAAAATTCATAGGTTAGCATAAAAATTATTTTATTTTTTTCTTTTAATTTATTCTCCTAGGCACGTCGAGATCCCTAGGTTAAGTTTATTGCTGGCATAGAGAGATAGAATCTACATTGACACTTCTCTTAGGAGGCAATCAAGGTATCTAGGTGGCTATAAGAATGTCAAGTGGCAGTCACAAGGTCTTTCATGTTGCAGTGCAATCCTATAAGAAGAGCAACACATTATATAGAGCAACAATCCTTCACCAAAGATTAAGGAGCAGTCAAATGAGTCCTACACTATAGCTAATCCATCACCTTCACAGTCAAGCAATCTATTATATATAAACCACTACTCTCAGACTCAAAACCCACCTCCTAACAACCTTCCTCATCTCAATTACTCCATTTCAGACACATGTAAGACGATCTGTAACTTGGTTGAGCTAATCAAATTGAAACTAGCTATTTGTGACCAACTTTAACCTACCTAGGTAAGCTAGAAAACTTGAGATCCTTAAAAACTCAGTTGGTTAGTGAAGGACGTGCTACCAAGCTTGTTTAGGACAGAGTAGGTACGTACATGGGCATGCCATTAGCATTGGACTAGTTAGAAAGGTAATGATTGAAGGAAGAATAGAGAGTAGTGTGGATCTAGACACCTTAACCTTCAAGAACTTTCACTGCTATTCGAAGAAGATGGAACTGAATAGATGTGTAGCACTAGATTTTGGTAAAATGGTGTAGCACTGAACTACTATAAGGGTGTAGCGCTAGGCTATGGTAAGGATGTAACACTAGGCTATGGTCAGGATATAACATTAGGCTATAGTAGAAATCAAAGTTATGCATATTCTTAGAATAAAATATTAAGATAAAGATAAAGTAATATGATTGGATGGATTATTGAAGGGTCTTTTACAAAGTACAATTTCACTATTTATACTAATATATAATAACTGCCTTCTTGCACACCATTCTGATGGTTGCTTTCCATATCTGGTCCCCACTTTTAGTAGTTCTAGTAACTGCCGCCAACTGTCTTCCCACTATATATATCATAAGCATGATATAACAGCCGTAGCAGCTATTTTTTCTCACAACATATTGGATGCCTTGTATCCAAGCACTGTAAGATGCATCAATGAAGTTTATCATAGTGATTCAAGTTGCTTTGGTGGCTGCTATAACAACCATATCAACCATTTTTCAAAATAATGCTTATAAGCAAGGAAAATTGCTTTTGTTCCCTTGTAAACAATCAATATTCCATGCTATAAATCCTATAATAAGCTAATTGATTTTCGTATATGTCTATGACCTTCATATACATACATTTTATCATAAAAGAATTTGTGGCCATAGTGATAGCCTATGGCAGGCTACTGCAACTTAATGATCACTTGTTTAATACCATAAGCACATGATCCACATCTGCCAACAAAAAATCCTTGTCAACTACTAAACCACTACAATCATCATTTGTCAATAATATTCTCTCTTTAGTTATGTTCTATCATCTTGCATGTATGCTATAATATATAGGAATATCTTACTGATGTAAAAACCAAGTCGCAATATCTAAGCACACATATTAAAAAATAGCTGAATAATTAAAGTTGGATTTTGTAATGCTCTCATTATTTCTTTTGATAATGGAGTCAATATTTTCTTTAAAAATAGTGACAATACAATTTTTCATATATAGACATTGAAACCTCTTACCTAACACATTTATCTCGGGTAGAACAAATTGATGGAAGTGATACCTATTGTCAATAACTTCTCATTGTAATAAATGCTCATTTAAAATTAGTATATATTAGCTTATGATTAATCCATCTTTCACACACGATCATATTACAAGATAATAATCTTGAAAGTGGCATAAGAACCAGATTTCCAACCACTAGATTAAACAATCCAAAAGAAAAAGAAGAGAAACCAAGCACATGGTAAAAAAAAGAAGGCAAAATCACCTTGGTGTTGAGAATCAAAGTTCTATGGAAAAAGAAAACCATAGCCGAACGACGGGTGACAATAGCTCTTCTTATATAGTCTATCATTCTAATAAATATTTATTGTTATTGTTGCTTCTTAATCCTATCTATGATAATTGTAAAGTATTCAAATCATAAACCATCTTCGAATTTAGGAGAAAGGTGTTTTTAGTTTTGGCTCTGTTGATGTTCTTTCCATCTTATTCAGACATCACGGATTTGCTGGCCGAGTCTTATTTCGATGTGGTAGAAAAAAGTAGTGACAAACCAAATGGCTATGGGTAGATGCATACGGACAATACCATCAACATGGATCAGCTGAACAGTGATTGAAGAAAGAATAAAGTAGCATGGGTCAAGATGCCTTGATTTTTAAGAACTTTAGCCATTATCACACCACTATTTGAAGGAGATGGATAAAAGATGTAGCAAAAGGCTATGGTAAAGGGGTGTAGCACAAGGCTACTGTAGAGATATAGCATTAAGCTATGGTAGAGGTGTAATGCTAGACTACGGTAGTAAAAACCAAGTTACAACTACTCCTATGATAGAAACTATAGTAGACTAAGATAAGATAAAATGTATTGGATTGATTTTGAAAGAGCCCTTACAAAATACAAATCTATTTATTGATACTAACAGATAATAACTGCACACTCTGATCGTTGCCACTACGTCTAACTTTCATTTCTAATGGTTTTGATAACTAATGCTACTTATCCTTCACTATGCATGTTCGCCAATATGGTTGCTCAGCAACCATCAGGTTGTAATCATATCTTTTTGGTCTTAGCTTATGCGGACTGTCTTCTACTTCAGTCTAAGATACAGTTTTGTATTTGAGATTTTCTTTGAGTCTGCTTCAATCATTTCAATCTATCTCCATGTGTTGCCAAGTTCTAGGCTTTGGGTCTGCTTTTGACCAAACTCTCCTTCTTTGGTCTTTACCTCCACCCTTGGTGAAATTTATCGTGGCCAAACTCTCCTCTATCTAGCAAGAATCACATGACCCTTATCTACTCTGATTCCACATGGTGCTTCCTCTCAGTTGCCAGTTGGATTATTGAGATGGGATGCAAATGTAATCTAAATAATTGATGGGACCTCATTGGCTCAAACTTATTGAAGGCAATTTGAGCAAGCAAGAGAGAGAGAGAGGTCTAAGATGCCCTTGACAAATTCTATTAGATTTCTCATATGCTTGTAAGCAAATTTGGTTGCAAACCCTTGTAACTTATCAATAAAGCATTAGGTACTATTAAATCTCAGAATTAAGTTACTGACCTTCTTATAGATCTACATAGAGGCTAAATAAGGGCAGCACACATAACAATTGTAATCAAAGTGATGTTGGCTAGGGATCGACCACTTGTGCTTGCTTGATTGTGTGGTCTTTATCCTATATTGGTCCCATTGTGTAATCCATAACTGCGATGATAAGGTTTAGATGATCGATAACCCCCACCACCACCTTTGCTATGACCACCACCATAACCCCTAATAATGCTACGATGTCCGCCACCGTAATTACCACTGCTATGACCTCAACCACGGTAACTGGCGTTGCTATAACCTCCACCACAATAACAGCCACTGCTATGACCTCCGCCACTACCATGATCTCCGCCACCTCCCAATAGTTTTATTCCATGATCAACTGTTATATTTCTTCCTATATTATTTTATTCATATGTTGCAAAAGGTACGCTAGGTATATCAAACACATCAATCTGGTTATCATGCAGCATGTCAATAAGAGCACAAATAAAGAAATAAGAAAAGAAAAGAAAATACAGAAAACCTAGAACTTGTAGCTCTTACTAATTCTTTAGCAATGACATTAATAACATTTTTATCATAAATATGGATCAAGATTGGTACTTACATACTATCATATATGTGCATCACGATTGGTGTCTACGTTAACTTAGAGTACTCCATGTTTCATTCCCTATTACTCTACGAGGATACTACTAATCTTGAATACATCACAAGCCTTAATATATCAAACCAAGCGAAAAAGAAAGAGGATAAACTGAGAAAAAGAAGAATACCTAAAAGCATGTTAAAACTAAATTTTTCCTCTTTTGAGATGATTACATACTTTAGGTACTACAAATTAGTATAAGAAGATGGTATTTTCCAACACAAGGCCATAGGTAAATAAGTAGTTTTTTGATGGATAATTGTGATGCAATAGAAGGAAAGGTAGGATGTCACTTCAGAAAGGGAAAACTGTGATATTTGATTTCCTTTTTATTTTAATTATCACTAAAGTGGAAAAGGTATGAAGGTGGATATGAGAGGGGGGAAAACCTCCACCCCCAAAGGAGACTCTATACCTTCTTTGCTTTCATTAATCGATAATAAAATTGATTATGATGCTTCTAACTACACTAATAAGATCTGAGTCTCTAAAATCAGATTAGATTTCTCTTTTAATTAAAAGAGACTGGATTTTTTTTAAGATGGCAAGTGACTAGTAGGAAAATCACATTAAGATAAAAATCATCATAAAGCTACATATCAACTCTTATTTTGATAATCTATTATGAGATCTAAAAATTATGATATCTCCATGTCAGTAATAATCTCCAACCGTGCTCTGTTCCTTGTGCTGAACTACAAGCAGCCTGAAAAGGGGATGTTATTGCTAAACAAAAGTTTCAAGTGTCCCTTATCTGGCTAAAAGATGATTCCCGTACTGTGAAATCAAGATTGAGTGGACTCTAGCGACAAGCATTGCCAGCTAGAGTTACTTGATATCTGAAACATGCAGGGTATTTGTGCATCCTTTCAAGCTATTCACTGCTTTCACAGAGGGAATCCACTAATGGACTGGCTTGTGTGTTTTGATAATAAGTTGATATGGATTTTGATGGGGCCTACTGGGCTACTGTTAGCTATTCCTGAGGTTAGCCCAAGTCTAGCAGCTGACAGGGCTCTTCTTTACACGGAGGAGATCATCCGTGGTGCTCCGTCGGCGTCCCTGAGGTTGACCGGAAAAATCTGGAGTTCCCCTACTGCTCATGTAGTGCCTACGACCGTTTTGATCTCATGGGAACCCCCACCCCTGGCTTTCTCAAGGTGAACTTCGACGGCAGCATTGGCAATGATGGCTGCATTGGATATGTAGGTTTTGCTATTAGAGACCACGGCGCCCATCTAATTGTGGCAGGGGGCCGACGGATCTTTCACACATCTGTAGTCAACGCGGAGCTTAGGGCAGCATGAGAGGGAGTCGTCTATGTGAGACAGATGCTGGGTGTGGACCGGATCCAGCTCGAGGGAGACTCGGCCGCAGTAATTGCATGGATTCGAGACACAGAGCCCGACATTAGGTCGGAACCGCTGATCCATGATGTTCACCGACTCATGGGCGAGAATGACCTGTCATGGGCCAGACATGTCTATAGAGAGACGAACAGCATGGCTGACTAGGTTGCCTCATTCGCGGCCCACCACTTGGAGTCTTCATTTGGGGGATCAGGTGCCTGTGCCCCAGCCTCTGAGCTATCTCCCGTTTTCTAACTCTGTTGGCCACAGCCACCTGCGGCGGAAAAAAAAGAGAGTTCCATGATTTCCTCATTGCAGTATGCGTATAGCCATCGCACAAGCTTGGCTCTTGTGCACAATGCATATGGAGAGGCACAACCCTCCCATGGCATGCATAGCAACAACAAACTGCGATAAATGTTGTGGGGTCAACCTTCTACTATGTTCAAGAGAGTTCACATGCATGGGACAGCAACAAGTTCACCTATTTGCTTAGAAAACTAAAGATTTGGAAGTTCCCCAGATAATTCTAAGCAAACCTCTTTTCTCTCTTTTCTAATAAATAAAGTTGCAAGAACACCTACATGCTAAAGTTATCTTTGCACAGAAGATTTAGAAAGGGAAACATTTTCTTCATTGATCCCAACATAAAAGAACAGAAAAAAGTCTCTAATGGTGTTTTTTGTTTCTTCCAACTTCACTTTTTATACAAAATAGCCCCTGTACCAGACTTGAGAAAGCAAAAAGAATCTTTAATATGGACACACTATTATCAAAATATATTAGGCACTTACATTCTCACAAGTACATCATGCCCAGAGAAGAAGAGTAACCAAACTATAACATTAATAGCCCACCCTAGTAAATAATCACATAAATAGACCATCCTCACAAGAATCCCACAATCCAACCCCACCACATAACTGTAATCTTTAATGGTTCTACCCAACTTCCACCCACCTTAGCACTTTTTGTTGCATTCACAATATATCATTGCTCATTGACAACTTCCAACACCCTTGCTACCTATTCAAGCTCTCCACACTTATTAACACAATTAACATTTTTTGGACAAGAAAACTATGGAAATCTCTACCCAACTGCCACCCACCTGAGCACTTTTAGTTGCACAGACAATGTACCATTGCACATTGACGACTTCCAACACCTTTTCCTTACTTTCCCACTGAAGCTCTCCATGCTCATCAACACAATTATCACTTCTTGGGTAAGAAAACCATAGGAATTTACGACACTTCTGACAATATCAAAGCCAATAAAAATGGAACCCTCGTCAAACTGAAAGCAAAACAACAAACAAACTCATCCCCTTTCCCACTCTTCTTTTAACGTTCAGGATTCGTTTAGTTAGTGAAAAAAGAAGAAAAAAAATGTGGTTAACAAAAAAACAAAAAAAAAACTTTTGGTTGCATTTTTCAACGGAGAGAGATGGTAAAGTAACATTTCTATGAGAATAAGATTTCTATATTTCATAGAAAAGAAAAATTCATGGAAGATATGGAAAAGCTACATTTTCATCGGTTGAAAATTAGGATCTCTTTTTTTCCAAGCGTATCGTTAA